>NW_028261384.1:141785903-141848403 GCF_051295495.1 Thamnophis sirtalis | reverse complement strand
TTATCTACCTACTTATCTCTCCATCCATCCATCCATCCATCATCTATATCTATGTAATCATCCATCCATCCATTCTTTCTCTCTATCTCTATCAGTCAGTCTATCTATCTCCCTCTCTCTACCTATTTCTCCATCCATCCATCATCTATCTAATCATCCATCCATCCATTCTCTTTCTCTCAATCTCTATCTCCATCTGTTTGTCTGTCTATCTCCCTCTCTCTACCTATCTCTCCATCCATCCATTATCATCTATCTAAATATCCATCCATCCATCCATCCCCTTTGTCTATATATCTCCCCCCTCTCTCTATCCATCTCTCCACCTATCTCTCCATCCACCCATTTATCTATATCTAATCATCCATCCATCAATTCCCTTTCTTTCTCTCTTATTTATCTCCCTCCCTCCCTCCCTCCCTCCCTATATCTCCATCCATCCATCTATATCTATGTAATCATCCATCCATCCTTTCTCTCTCTTATCTCCATAGCTATCTGTCTGTCCATTCCCTTTGCCTATCTCCCTCTCCTCTCTCTCTCTCCATCTCTCTACTTCGCTCCATCCATCCAAATCTATCAATCTATCTCAACGCAGAGCTACATATATTCTCCTTTAATGATAACTGAACTTTTTTTCAGTATTGTAAGCTGCCTACAACTGTCAGCAATGTGTAAGTTATATAAAATCGCTTAATAAATAAACGATAAAGAACAGGTTCAGCTACAAGAGGGATCATATTTGTGGTGTGTGTGTGTATGACAGAGAAAGAAAGAGAGTGAGAGAGAAAGACAGAGAGTGAGAAAGAGACAGAGAATGAGAAACAGAGAAAGAGAATGAGAGAGAAAGACAGAGAGTGAGAAAGAGAAAGAAAGAGAGAGAATAGCAATAGCAATAGCAATAGCAGTAGACTTATATACCGCTTCATAGGCCTTTCAGGCCTCTCTAAGCGGTTTACAGAGAGTCAGCATATTGCCCCCAACAACAATCTGGGTCCTCATTTTACCCACCTCGGAAGGATGGAAGGCTGAGTCAACCCTGAGCCGGTGAGATTTGAACCGCTGACCTGCTGATCTAGCAGTAGCCTGCAGTGCTGCATTTTAACCACTGCGCCACCTTGGCTCTTATGAGAAAGAGAACGAGAGAGAGAGAGAGGGAGAGGCAGAGCCTGGGCTGTCCGTCAGCCCTCAGATAGAGAGTCAACAGCCCCCCAGATCTGGAGGTGGCTGATGAGGAAGAGGAGGAATTTGCCAGATTTGCAGAAGGGAGAGGAGAGCAGTGGAAATCTATGGGCCGGTCCTCGGGACGGAAGAGCCACCGCTGCTATGGAAGCCCCTCTCTAGCTCTGGGGATAAAAGGCAGCGGGCGGAGACGAATAGATGTGGCAGACAACCATTAATCTCCTGGCCAGCCAGACCTGTGAGCCCGTGGGAGAAACTTTTTGGCGGCGCTCGAACAAAGGACCCCCCCCCAGGGGGTCTTTACCCATGTTCAAGGTGACGGTGATGATGTTGAGCGACATGGTGGAGTCGGTGACGCTGCTGAAGGACGACGTCTGGAAGACAGGGGAAACGGTGCGGTCGGTGCGGGAACGAGACCCCCTGTGTCGTGCCCCCTTCCCCCCCAACTGTAACCGTGCTCCTTTGGCTGAGACCCTCTGGGCCCCGGAGGCTGAGGCACACACACACACACACACACCCTTCCCGGCCTGGGACCTACCCGTTCGAGACGCGGCGGACGCTGCTTCCTCCTCCGACGGTGGCGCTTGAGAAGCCGCGAGGCGCTGCTCTGCTCCGTGGAGCTGCTAAACCTGCCGAGGGAAAAGGGGGAGGGGCTAACAGGAGGGAAAGGGCACCACCCAGCGATGCTTTCCGCAACCCACGACCGGAAGGGAGCCCCAGATTTCTGCTGCTGAACGAGCTTTGGTTCCGCTGGGTTTTGAACGGCCTTTTCTTGCCCCACGGGGTTAAAAGTGAATCACTGCAGTTATAACACGGTTGTTGAGTGAATCTGGCTTCCCAGAGGGACACAACAGGGGGATGCCGTGACCCCGGGGCCTTGCGACCGTCATAAATACGAGTCGGTTGCCAAAGGTCCGGATTTTCATCACGGGATACTGTGACGTTTCTAAGTCCTAAGATCCTTTGTTCAAACTGTCGTTCAATGAATGGTTTTAAAGGAAGGGCTACTTGTTAAAAAGCTGTAAGTAAAATACTATGAAGATCCAAATAGCCCTAACTGAAAGGAAGAAAGAAAGAAGCATAGGAAGGAAGGAAGGAAGGAAGGAAGGAAGGAAGGAAGGAAGGAAGGAAAGAACGGGAGGGAGGAAGAAGGAAAGAAAGAAAGAAAGAGAAAGAAGAGGAAGGAAGGAAGAGAATGGAAAGATAGGAAGAAAGGAAGGAAGGAAAGAAAGAAAGAAAGAAAGAAAGAAGAGGCAGGAAGGAAGAGAATGGAAAGAAGGAAAGAAAGAAAGAAAGAAAGAAAGAAATGAAAAAAGAAAGAATGGAATCAGGAAGGAAGGAAGGAAAGAGGAGGGAGGGAGGAAGAAAAAAAGAGGCAGGAAGGAAGAGAATGGAAAGACAGGAAGAAAGAAAGAAAGAAAGAAAGAAAGAAGAAAGGAAAAAAGAAAGAATGGAATCAGGAAGGAAGGAAGGAAAGAGGAGGGAGGGAGGAAGAAAAAAAGAGGGGGGAAGGAAGAGAATGGAAAGACAGGAAGAAAGAAAGAAAGAAAGAAAGAAAGAAAGAAAGAAAGAAAGAAGAGGCAGGAAGGAAGAGAATGGAAAGAAAGAAAGAAAGAAAGAAAGAAAGAGAAAAGAAAAAAAGAAATGGAATCAGGAAGGAAGGAAGGAAAGAGGAGGGAGGGAGGAAGAAAAAAAGAGGCAGGAAGGAAGAGAATGGAAAGACAGGAAGAAAGAAAGAAAGAAAGAAAAGGCAGAAAGGAAGAGAATGGAAAGAAAGAAAGAAGAAAGGAAAAAAGAAAGAATGGAATCAGGAAGGAAGGAAGGAAAGAGGAGGGAGGAAGAAAAAAAGAGGCAGGAAGGAAGAGAATGGAAAGACAGGAAGAAAGAAAGAAAGAAAGAAAGAAGAGGCAGGAAGGAAGAGAATGGAAAGAAAGAAAGAAAGAAAGAAAGAAAGAAAGAAAGAAGAAAAAAAGAAATGGAATCAGGAAGGGAGGGAGGAAAGAGGAGGGAGGGAGGAAGAAAAAAAGAGGCAGGAAGGAAGAGAATGGAAAGACAGGAAGAAAGAAAGAAAGACAGGAAGAAAGAAAGAAAGAATGAAAGAAAGAAAGAAAGAGGGAGGGAAAGTAAGTTCTGGCAAACTCTTGCTGGCTGGGGGATTCTGGGAGTTGAAGTCCCCAAGTCTTAACACTTGCAAGGCCGAAGACCCCTGCAACAGAGCACGGGCTGAAGAGGGGCTGCCGAAAAGAGGAGGGGCTCCACCTACCCTCCAAAGCCCCCCAGAGGCAGGACAAGAAGCAACGGATGGAAACTAATCTAGGAGAGAAGCAACCTGGAATTCGGGAGAAACTTTCTAACAGTGAGAACAACTAGCCGGTGGAACTGCTTGCCACCAGAAGTTGTGGGGGCTCCATCCCTGGAGGTTTTTAAGAAGAGACCGGACAACCATTTTGAGAGTCTCCTGATAGAGCAGGGGGTTGGCTGGAAGACCTCCAAGGTCCCTTCCAGCTCTAGAAGGAAGGAGGGAGGGGGAGAGAGAAAGAAAAAGAGAAAGAGAGGATGAAAGAGGAAGAAAAAAAGGGAGGGGGAAGAAAGGAAGAGAAAGAAAATGAGAGAGGAAGGAAGAAACAAAGACAGAGGAGAGAAGGAAGAAAGGAAGAGAAAGAAAATGAGAGAAGAAGAAAGAAACAAAGACAGAGGAGAGAAGGAAGAAAGGAAGAGAAAGAAAATGAGAGAAGAAGAAAGAAACAAAGACAGAGGAGAGAAGGAAGAAAGGAAGAGAAAGAAAATGAGAGAGGAAGAAAGAAACAAAGACGGAGGAGAGAAGGAAGAAAGGAAGAGAAAGAAAATGAGAGAGGAAGAAAGAAAGAGAGGGGGAAAGCAGAAAGGAAGAGAAAGAAAACAAGAAAGAAAGGATGAAAGAAAAAGAAAAAGAGAAAAGAAAGAAAAGAGAAGCAATTTGGAATTAAGGAGAAACTCCCTAACAGTGGGAGTACGATTAACCAGCGGAACTGCTTGCCACCAGAAGTTTTGAGAGGTCCAACCCTGGATGTTTTTAAGAAGAGACCAGACTGCCATTTGTCTGGGATGATAGAAGTCTCCGACTTCAACACGGGGGGTTGGACTAGAAGACCTCCAAGGCCCCTCCCGACTCTGACCTTCTAACCATTATCTCCATCCCTCCACTGAAGACTCTCGTGAAGGGTCCCACCTCACATGGGGCAGGGGGAGAGGTTCCAAAGGGCAGGGGCAACAGCAGCTCCTTCTTCCCGGATCACGCCAGCCGGAATACCCTCTAAGATGATGCCCGTGGCATGCCTCCTGTGCTGGCACGGATGGAGTGGGCCAATCCCAGGGGGATGAATTCCAGGAAGACAACCCAGCTTTGTGCCACACAAACCTTCCTGGACTCTCAAGGCGAGTCCCAGAGAGCCGCCCCACTTCCGTGCGTCGTTCCGCCCCAGAGCCAGTGGCGGGATTCAAAATTGTTTCATATGGGTTCCGTGGGCGTGGCTTGGTGGGCGGGGCAAGGGAAGGATACTGCAAAATCCCCCCCATCAGCTGGGACGTGGGAGGCAGAGGATAGAGGGGGCGAGGCCAGCCAGAGGCAGTATATGCAGGCAGAGGATAGAGGGGGCGAGGCCAGCCAGAGGCAGTATATGCAGGCAGAGGATAGAGGGGGCGAGGCCAGCCAGTATATGCCGCTTCTCCGAACTAGTCAAAATTTCCCCAACCGGTTCGGCGAAACCGGCCCGAACCGGCCACATGCCACCGCTGGTTGGCAGCCCTCCCCAAAAGTGAGGGATTTCTGAAAGTTTCCTGCCGCCCCCGCCTGCTTTCCGGGCCCTCACCGGCTCATGGCGTCGTCGTCGTCCGAGTCACAGAGGCTGGTGGTCTCAAGCTCGCTGGTGAGCAGCGTGGAGGAGCTCTCGTAGCCGGCCAAGTGGCGCTCCAGCCGGGATTGTCCGTTTATCCGGTGCCCGCCTGAGTCGGAAAGGAAACGGCGTCGGAGCGATCCTGCCGCAAGGATTGGGTCGGCTGCTTTCCCTCCCCTCCCCTCCGGGAAAGGCCCAAGGAAGCATTCGGAGGGAGGGGAGGCGGGGGTTACCTCCATGCTCCGTGCTCTCCCTGCGACGTGGCCGGTCTCTCCGCAGCGACACGATGGACTCCGTCTCGGTTTCAGGGTCCAAGTTCTCGCAGCTCCCCGAGAGGTTTGGGCTGCAAAGGAAAGCAGTTGGGTATAGGGGTGAAGGTGCTGGTGTGGGAACTGGGAGACGGTGAGTTCTAGTCCCGCCTTAGGCATGAAAGCCGGCTGGGTGACTTTGGGCCAATCACCAGGAGACGGTGAGTTCTAGTCCCGCCTTAGGCATGAAAGCCGGCTGGGTGACTTTGGGCCAATCACCAGGAGACGGTGAGTTCTAGTCCCGCCTTAGGCATGAAAGCCGGCTGGGTGACTTTGGGCCAATCACCAGGAGACGGTGAGTTCTAGTCCCGCCTTAGGCATGAAAGCCGGCTGGGTGACTTTGGGCCAATCACCAGGAGACAGTGAGTTCTAGTCCCGCCTTAGGCATGAAAGCCGGCTGGGTGACTTTGGGCCAATCACCAGGGGACGGTGAGTTCTAGTCCCGCCTTAGGCATGAAAGCCGGCTGGGTGACTTTGGGCCAATCACCAGGAGACGGTGAGTTCTAGTCCCGCCTTAGGCATGAAAGCCAACTGGGTGACTTTGGGCCAATCACCAGGAGACGGTGAGTTCTAGTCCCGCCTTAGGCATTTAAGCCAATTGGGTGACTTTGGGCCAATCACCAGGAGACGGTGAGTTCTAGTCCCGCCTTAGGCATGAAAGCCGGCTGGGTGACTTTCGACCAATCACCAGGAGACGGTGAGTTCTAGTCCCGCCTTAGGCATTTAAGCCAATTGGGTGACTTTGGGCCAATCACCAGGAGACGGTGAGTTCTAGTCCCGCCTTAGGCACGAAAGCTGGCTGGGGTTTTTTTTTGGGGGGGGGGGGAGCATTAGACATGATTGCGACACCTGGAATTCCTTATAAAATAATACCCGCCAGATCAAAATCTAATTAGCAAATAAATACAATAAATGCAAAAGTTGCTTGTGAAAAAAGTTAGCCCCAAATGTTAGTCCTTCTGTTACCCTGAGATTCTCCCCCCCCCAATTACTACTGATCTTCATCCCAGTCCTATGCTGGGGGGGGGGGGCATTGCCCCTTTTTAATCCTGCAACGTAGAACATGTTCCTACTCACTGGAAGGAAGGAGGGCGTGAGTCCCCGATGCCGCTGGTCCTCTCCACGGGCAGCGGAGGAAGAGGAGGAGGTGGGGGGGAAGGCTCCGGGCGGACCTCGACGGGAGCGGGGGGAGGGGGCGGAGGCATCTCGGGCGGGGGGACCTCCGAAGACACCAGCTGGGTGGGGGAGAAAAGCGGGGTGGAGAGAAGGGGGGGGGGTGAAGGCTTCCATCTGGCCCTCCCTCCCCCTCCCCCTGAGATGGGTGGGACCCCTCCCCATTTCATCTTCTTCCCCGACTAGACAAGACTGCCCCCTCCCCGCAAATCCACCAATAAACCCGGAGGACCGTAATCCCAGACTCCCTCCCACTCCCGCCTGGGAGTGGGAGGGAGTCTGGGATTACGGTCCTCCGGGTTTATTGGTGGATTTGCGGGGAGGGGGCAGTCTTGAGGAGGCTCCGAGGTGGGGGGGGGGAGGAAGCGGAGGGGGGGGGGCTGGCATACCCAGGAGACGACTCTTCCGTTGAAGCAGGGCAGGGGGGCGTTGTCGTCCGTGATCTCCTCCTTCACCACCCTGCAAAGGGAGGGGAACAGTGGGGGGGGGGGGAAAGGCAGTCGGGGGGGGGTATCAGTTGGGTGGGGGGAAGCCCCTCCCTCCCGCTTCAGAGGCTTGGGGATTCCTGGAGGTCCAGAAGACGGGCCCCATGAGGGGGGGCTGTTGCCCAGCCAATACGCTCCATGGACAAGGGGTAGGGTCCACGCCGCCCCCCCCAAAAGCTTCTCAGGGGCTCCCATCATTAGTGAGGGAGTAAAGAGGGAGTAAAGAGGGTCTCATTTCCCCCCTCCCCCATTAGGGTCCCCTTGAGGTCTAGAAGACGTGCCCCCCCCCGGGGAGGGGTATTAACCTCTCTGTATTCTCTGTGGGCTCCCCAATCTCTCAGGAGCCCACAGCCCCCTCCTCCAGGGAGGCAGACAAGGGGGGTCACGTTAACCCCCCCCGCAAGGGGGACCCCTCGAGGTCCAGTAGACAGGCCCTTAGCTCTGAGGTCTCTTGCGCCCCCCCCCAGGGCTCATGGGGGGGAGGGGTGACATATCCCCCCTCCGTCCTCCAGAGTCTCATCCCCCTCCCCAAGGGGGACCCCTCGAGGTCCACTAGACGGGCCCCAATAGCTCTGGGGTCTCTTGCCCGCCCAGGGATCTTGAGGGGACTCTCATTCCCCACACACAGACAAAAGGGAGCCCTCGAGGTCCAGTAGACGGGCCCATGGCTCTGGGCTCACGTGCCCCTCCCTCCTCGAGAGAGGGGGGGAGCTTCATTCCCCCCCACTAGAGGGACCCCTCGAGGTCCAGTAGACGGGCCCCCCATGGCTCTGGGGGTCTCTTGCCCACCCAGTGATCTTGAAGGGAGTCTCATTCCCCTCTCTCTCACACACACAGACAAAAGGGAGCCCTCGAGGTCCAGCAGACGGGCCCATGGCTCTGGGCTCACGTGCCCCTCCCTCCTCCTCATTCCCCCCACTAGAGGGACCCCTCGAGGTCCAGGAGACGGGCCCCCGTTACCCGAAGTCCTGGTCCATGCTCTTGAAGAAGTACTTGGCGCCGGGGCGGGCCAGGGCGGCCTTGACGTGGCCGAGGGTGAGGCGCTCGGCCGGCACGGCGATCTTGACCAGGTAGGGCGTCTCCTCCTCGTCCAGGTGGTAGATCACCTTCGTCTCGCCCGGCGGGGGAGGGGGGCCGCCCGCCGTCGCCATGGCAACCCTGAGGGGAGGGGGGAGGGGCGGGCGGGGGGGAAGCCTCTCGGGTCGCGCGGCGGCGGCGGCGGAGAAACAGCGGCGGCTGCCCGCCTCCCAACCCTCCTCCCTCCCGTGCGTCACGACGTCATCACGCACGGCCCCGCCCCCTGAACGGCGCGGGACGGGGCGCTCCTTCCCTCCCGTCGCTCGTTGGGCGCCGCCCTCTCTTCAAAGCGCATGCGTCCTGCCGCCTCCGCCGCGAGGACGCTTTTCCCTCCCTTCGAGCGCGCACGCGTCACATCCAGGACTCCGCCCTCCCCCCCTCCGAGGATCCTACTGGCGCCCTCCCTCTTACACCCCGCCCTCCTCCAGCGCGCATGCTTCACATGGCGTCATTTTCCGTCTTCTCCCGCGCATGCGCTATCAGCAATGGGGAGTCGTCCGACAGCCCCTTACTTCGCACGCATGCGTCCATGACGCGGCTCCGCCTTTGAGAGGCAACTCGTCACACTCCCCCACTTCCCACCCTCGTGCGCGCACGCGCTCAGGCGGCGCTCCGCCCAGGAGTCGCCCTGTTACAGCCGTCTGCCGGCGCGCATGCGTTAAACGCACGGCTCCGCCCCCCCTCCCCAAGCATCCCATCGCCCTCCCTCCGGCGCGCGTGAATCACAACCGCCCCCGCGGGCCTTCCATTTCCCTCTAGCGCGCATGCGCCGCACCCACCCCTTGCGTCATCACAGTCAACGCCCATCGCTCGAGCGGCGTCACGTGGCCGAGCCAGTGGTGGGCGGGATCCGTCGCCGGAAGCGGGCAGAACTTAGCGCGTCACGCCGCCGCAGGGCGCCTGCGCGGGCGGAAGTGAGCCTCCCTCGCCAGGGCAGTCTACCTGATTCCCCCGAAGAGAGACAGAGAAACGCCAATGAAGAGCCGAGGCCGCTGTAGAAACTGTCAAAGGGTCTACGTGTCTTTATTTACAGTCGAAAACTCTGCCATGTACACCTCTGCAAATATTAAAACAAAAAGGGGAGGGGGGGAGAGAGGGGCCTGGCCCAGCCTCACCCCCCCCCCCCAAAACCGGTCAGGCTCCCTTCCTGGCCCTCAGAAGGCCTGGAGGGGGTCAACATGGGGTGTGGGATGGAAACTAAGGTGATTTCCCCCTCCTCTCCTGCTCTCCATTGGTTTAAACCAGAGTGGGGGGGGTCTCCAAAGGTGGGCCTGACTTGGTGGACTCCAACTCCCAGAATTCCCCAGCCAGCATCGCTGGCTGGGGAATTCTGGGAGTTGGAGTCCACCAAGTCAGGCCCACCTTTGGAGACCTCCCAGATCTGCCCTCTTTGCCTCTCACAGACATCCCCCCCCCATGGGGGGGACGAAATCAACCGAGGTTCGGACACATCCCAAAATCAGGGGGGTTTAAAACCTTCCCCAGGGGGGGAGAAGAAACCAGGATAAGAAAGAGGGAGGGAGGGGTGGAAAAAAACAGAACAACAAAACCTTTTTTCGTCCTCTATTTACAGAGAAGAAGGAGACGGTGGAGCAGGACAAAGAGAAGAGGAAGAAGAAGAAGAGTCCAAAAGGAAACCATCCGTCGTCGTCCCCCCGGCTGTCCTTATGGCCGGCGGCCCAAGAGTAGACACGGGACCTTTCCCGGATCGCCCGAATGCCCAATCGGGGCCACCAGCAGGAGAGAAGAGGGGGTGTTGAGGCCAGGAGGACCCCGCTTGCAGCCCAGCCGTGACCGGCCCATTTGAATAAGTCGCCGCTGCCGCCACTCTTTCTATAGCCCGGCGCCTCGTCTTCGGGCCCCGTGGATCAAAGGGGACCCCAATCCAGAGCAGCCCCCCACCTCCCGTCTCGCTCTCTCTGCTCCGTCTACAGTCTTTGTTTTTTTTTCTCCCTTCGCGGGACGAAAGCCCGACCGAGAGCCACAGCCCGCCCCCCTCCTGTGCTAGGGCTCCCCCCCAGCTGCCCGCGACGCCGGGGGGACCGTCGCGCTGAGAGCCGCGGGGGGCTGAGGGGCCAGCAGCGCCTGCTTCCGCGAGATTTCTTTGCACTTCTGGCAAAAGAAAATGTCGGGGACGTTTGTCTTCTTGATCTTGGCGCAGGAGAGGTGGATCCAGGTGCCGCACTGGTTGCATTCGATCATGGGCCGCCCCGCGAACGGCTTCTGGCAGTAGCAGGTGATGAGGTCCCACGAGTCGTCGCCTGGAAGAGCAAAAAGGGGGAAAGACGTTGAGAAAGGGACCACCCGCCCAAAAAGAGCACAGAGAGATTTCAGAAAATGGATGTTTGCCCGGGCAACTCGCTCTCGGTGACTGGACAACCGTTTGAAATGGCATTGTTGTGGCCCGCCAGGGGCCATTGGATCTGGCAGAAGTTTCGGAGAGTGAGGAGGTTGGGGAGGAAGATGGGCCAGTCCTGGAGTCTGGGGAAGGCTCGGATGAAGGGTCTGTGTCGGAGGCAGAGAGGGGGCCACGGCCGTCCGACAGTTATCAGCTGCCTTCGGAGCAGGAGATCAGTGAGGCAGAAGAACAGCTGGAGCCTGTTCCCAGTGTGCGCATGCGCAGAGTTGCCAGACGAAGGGAACAGTTAAAAGAACAGGGGTTGACTTGGAAGTAAGGCCAGAGGTGGACGGTGAATGGCCCCTCCCAGAGGGAATAAAAGAGGGAGCGCCAGGGGAGTGGAGTTTGCAGGAGACCATTAGTTCGCTTCATTGGTTCTGAGACTCCTGGCCAAGTTTTGCAAATATCAGCCTGGCCGCTCTCCAAGTCAGATGAGGTCTGTGACCGTAAATCCTCCCTCGAAAGACTTTGCTGGATGGGAAGGAGCTTGAACAGTATGCTCCATGACTTACAACATTTCGTTGAGCGACCGTTCAGAGTTACGACAGCACTGGGAAAAGGGACTTACGACCATTGTTCTCCCTTACAACTCTCATACAATGCCTTGTGGTCAGGTAATTAAAATTCGGATGATTGGCAACCGGCATGCAGTGTCCTGGGGTCAATAGATCCCCCTTTTGCGACCTTCCACGGGAAAGTCAGGTTCACTTAACAACCGTGTCAATAATTTTAACAACTGTAGTGATTCACTTTAACGGCGGTGGCAAGAAAGGTTGCAAAATGGGGGCGAAGCTCACTTAGCAACCGTCTTGCTGAGCAAGAGAAATTGGTCAGCTTTGGCTTTTAGCAATAGCAGTTAGACTTATATACCGCTTCGTAGAGCTTTCAGCCCTCTCTAAGCGGTTTACAGAGTCAGCATATCGCCCCCAACAACAATCCGGGTCCTCATTTCACCCACCTCGGAAGGATGGAAGGCTGAGTCAACCCTGAGCCGGTGAGATTTGAACCGCCGAACTGCAGAACTGCAGTCAGCTGAAGTAGCCTGCAGTGCTGCATTTAACCACTGAGCTTTTGTTTCTTAAGTCTTAAGACTCTCAAAGGTTGAATCCTACAGTTGTGATGCCAAAGAGGAGGTCTCGGGTGCGGTTCCCCAGCCACGCTGAACACCCGATTCCTTTCTGAGTGTTCAAAAAAAGTACGCAACTTAATCTACCTACACAATTTGGAGATAAGGCGGGTGTCTTGGAATGGGCCCAGAAATGATTCAAAATCTCCCCCGAATCTGACAAGAATAGTAAGGGAAATGGCTGTAAAGTGAAGGGGTAGAGACACATTTAACAAATGGAACTAAAATAAAAGTCGTTCCGATCTTGGGAGGGGTAAGGAAGAGGGAGGGGGGGGGAAATAAGGCCCCTGCGTGAAATTGTAATCTTCGAAACTCCCAGAATTCCCGAGCCAGAAAGGGAGTTGCAAGCCCAAGAAAGGCATAAGGGGACTAAATTCCCCCCAAAATCTCAAATATCACAGGATTTAGGCAACGGGATCACGAATGAACGGGCCTCCAGTCGGGAAACAGGCTTGGCTGCTACGTAAAGGGGGGGCTGTTCAACTTGGGATCCCGTCTTGTGTCCATATGGGACACTAACCCAGTTTGCACAAAGCTTGGATTGAATCCGTTAGGATCTTCCATCTGTCATCCAGCACGTCTGAATCGAAACACACTGGGTCTCCCATGGCTTAGGGGAGAGCTCAGAGGTCAGTTAATTGCGCTCATAAACTATTTATTTAATTAGGATTTTATCCTACTTGATAAATAGTTTAAAGATGGCAAATAAAGCTAATCCTTCCTCCTCCGCCTGTTCTCTCCAAAACAAGAACCTTGTAAAGTGGGTTGGGCTGGGAGAGAGGGATTGGCTTTCATGCCTAAGGCGGGACTAGAACTCCCAGTCTCCTGGTGATTGGCCCAAAGTCACTCAGTCGGCTACGGTGCCTAAAGTGGGACTGGAACTCCCAGTCTCCTGGTGATTGGCCCAAAGTCACTCAGTCGGCTACGGTGCCTAAAGTGGGACTGGAACTCACCGTCTCCTGGTGATTGGCCCAAAGTCACTCAGTCGGCTACCTTGCCTAAAGTGGGACTGGAACTCCCAGTCTCCTGGTGATTGGCCCCAAGTCACCCACTTGGCTTTCATTGCTAAGGCAGGACTAGAACTCCCCGTCTCCCACTTCCTAACCTGGTCCCTAAACTATCAAATTGAAAAATGATTGCTCGGCCAATGTGAGAGAGATCGAGACGAGTCCCGACAGGCGGATCCTGACCCTCCAGGGAGGGTGTGTGTGTGTGTCTCTGTGTGTCTCACCTGATTCCACCATGATGTCCTCGTCCATCACCCTCATCTCGCCTTCGCTGGAGCTCCCTTCCCCGTCCTGGCTGGTCTCCGTGCTGACGCCCTCCTTCCCTTCCGTGTCCTCCAGCTTAATGGGGAAAGTGGCGGCCAGCAGCTCCGGCGGCGCCTGGACCGAGACCCGCGCTGTGGCCGCCCCCGCCCCTTCCTCCCCGCCCGGCCGCCGCGGGGCCGCCCGGTCCTCCTCCTCCTCCTCCAACTCTTCCTCCTCTTCCGAGTCCGTCTCGCTCACGGAGGCTTTGTGCTTCGGCTTCTCGCCCCGCTCCGACCGTTTCAACTTCCGCTTCTTGCTCTTTTTGATGCGCGAGCGCTTCTCGCCCACCGAGTCGCTGCGGTTCCGCTTGGCGGCGGCGGCCCCGGCTTCCAAGGCGGCCTTCCGGTTCCTCTTGTCCTTCTTCTTGTCGGCGGCGACTTTGGGCCCGGCTAACGGGGGCGGCTGCTTCCCCACAGGGTCCAAGTCGAAAAGGGAGTCCTTGAGTTTCATCTTCTCCAGCAAGGAGCTGTCGGATTTCAGGCGACGGAAGGCCGCTTTCTTCTTCGACGACTTGGCCTTCTTGACGAAGGTCTCGATGGTGTGGAGGTCCGACTGCGTGGATTCCCAGCCGTCGCTGTCCACCACGCTCTCCGGGCGGAGCGGGGAGTTGGAGCCAGACGGCGTCCAGTCATTCTCCTGCCGGGAAGACAAGGCAGATTTAAGTCCCTAATCCACCCGGATTAACGCACGTCCAGGTTCCGGGAAAGAAGATATGACCTGACACAAATATTAGGTAAAGATTCCCCTCAACACATCTGACTCTAGCGGGCGGTGCTCATCTCCGTTTCAAAGCCCAAGAGCCCGCGCTGTCCGAAGACGTCTCCGGGGTCATGTGGCCGGCGTGACTCAACGCCGAAGGCGCACGGAACGCTGTTCCCTTCCCACCAAAATAGTGGTTCCTATTTTTCTACTTGCCTTTTTTAACATGCTTTCGAACGGCTAGGTTGGCAGAAGCTGGGACAAGTCCCGGGAGCTCACTCCGTTATGCGGCGCTGGGGATTCGAACCGCCGAACGGCCGATCTTTCTGATCGACAAGCTCAGCGTCTCGACTTACAACAGTTCCTTTAGCGACCAAAGTTACAACATGCTGGGGAAAAAAGGACTTTGGCCCGCTTTTCACACTTATCACCGCTACAGTTCAAGTATTTGGCAAACCGACTCCTATTTATGACGGTCGCAGCATCCTGGGGTGACGCAATCTCCTTTGGCGAGCTTCCAGTGAGCAAAATCAATGAAGATGCATTTCCTTTACAGCCCTGCTCCTAACTTAACAATTGCTGTGAGTCGCTTAACAACAACTAGGTCGTAAAATGGGGGGGCAACACTCCCTGAACAAGCGTCTCACTCAGCAGCAGAGATTTTGGGCTCCTTTCGGGTCGTACGTTGAGGAACAATTGGGAGAAAAAGCAGATTTTTTTGTCTCCAACTAACGAAGGCTGCGCTTAATTGGATAAATAATAATGTGTATGTATCACATACATGTAGCAATAGCCTAGCTATTAATACATAGGACCGGAGTGGTGCTGCTATCACCTCGCAATCAGGAGCCCCTGGGTTCAATCCCAGGTAGAGGCCTGATATTTCTCTCTCTCTGGGCACCGTGAGAATGTTTATCTGCTGAACAAAACTCCGTACTGGGGACGGGAAGGGCATCCAGCCAGTAAATACTCAGCTTCATTCAGCCGCCCAGACTCCACTCCCACGAGGGATTATGGGGTGGTTAAAAGAAGATATTAACCCCCAGGACGCCCTGATTTCAATCTGGAGAAGCAACGTTCTCTCAGAATACAACCCGCCACTCACACCTCATTTCTGGGGGTCTCGCCCCTTGCAAAACCAATTGCACCCTACGTATGCCATAACGTTATTCTTTTATCAATAAATAAATTAAAGCTCTAATCACCATCTCGGAGGAAGTCTCGAGCTCGTAATTTCGTCGTCTGAAGCTCCGGAATCCAGATTTTATGCGCCCCCCCCCAACCTCGCAAAGGGTACACCCACTTCCTTTTGACTGTCTCACTTCATGGATTGTTTTTATTTAAAAGGTCTTTCTTGCAATTTACGTTCATCTCTGTCCGTAACATCGGTTCTTCCCCCCCCCCATCTCCATAACTCCTCCAATTTCTCCCGTGGCCCCTTTCTCTGGGGACCCCCTCCCCACATTTCCTACGCTTCCCTTTCGCTTCTCTTGCATCACCCACGCTTTATTATTTATTTCGTTTCAAGCGAGACTGGGGGGCGATCCGGGCGCAGGAGCGGTGAGCTTGGGGGGGACGATCTCACGTCCTTCCCCCCCCCCCGGTGTCCCGTAGTTCGTCGGCATTTCGTTTTAAAACCCCGACACGGTTTCATACGAACGACGACAGAGGGAGAACAACACCAACACAACACGGAAAAAAAAAAGGCTGGGTGCAGTTGTGAGTTATAGATAAAGCAGGGGGTTTCCAAACGTGGCCCCTTTAAGACGGGTGGACTTCAACTCCCAGAATTCCCCTGAGTTGGAAGTCCACCCGTCTTAAAGGGGCCACGTTTGGAAACCCCTGGAATAAACCAAAGTAAAATTTTGATGGCGTCTGCATTACCATGGTTTCGAAAGCAGCGGCAAACAAATCGTGGTTTAAAAACCTCCGATGCATCTAGGGTTTACGGGCAGCCCCCCCATTTGCCAGTTCCGGTGAGAATTTAGCAGGTTGTGAGTTCAATCCTAGGCAGAGGTAGAGTCTCCTGCTTGGGCAGGGGGTTGGACTAGATGACCAGCAAAGGTCCCCTTGCAACTCCCATTAACCTACAACTTCCCCAATACGTAACTAGGATTTAAACAACCGGTAGAAGTAACCAGAGTTTCCCATCATCTGCTGGAGGGTTAAGCCACGTTGTGGGAAACAAGCCGGCTTATCAAAATCTAAGGTTGTTAATCCCAATCCAGGGTCAGCCTTCAATGCCACCTGTGAAGCAGGGAGCTCAAGAACTACCTTTCCCGAGATGCACCGCGCTTCCCAAAGCCCGGCCCGCCTGACCAAGAGCCACCGACAAGCGCGTGTCTGGGCTCGCCCGGAGGGGGGAAAGGGAGGAGCTGCCTACATCTCCCAGCATGCACCGCCGGGCCTCGTCGGCCCGAAATGGCCTCCGAGGAGGCTGGGAGTTGCAGTCCCCGCTTGGAAGCTTTCCGAAGATGCAAAGGGAGGAAGAGAGAGGGGGAAAAAAGGAGAGCCAGCATGGGGAAGAAGGGGAGAAGAGGAGAGCCGGGAAGGGGGCAATGCAAAAGAGGGGAGGGGGATGGGGACCCTAAGAAGACCCCCTCCCCGTTTTATCCTCCCCCCTCCCTCTAGAAAGGAGCCACGCGGGAAGGCTGCCCTCTTTATTTCCACCCAGCTAGAAAAGCGTTGCTTGTATTCCCATGCAGGCAGATTGAGAGGAAGGGGCGATCTCTTTCTTCCCCCCCCCACCGCACCTCCCAGCCCCCTCCCCAAATCACTCACCTCTTTGGAGGAGGGGATGTAGCCGGCATAAGCCAGGACGAAGCTGCAGAATTTGTTGAAATCCTCGATGGTGCGTTGCCGCTTCTCCGGGGGCTGGGTAAGGAAGTTGGGTTTTATTTTGGGGAGGGGGCGACGGGGGGGGGAAAACGGACGTTAAGGGGGACTTGCATGCAAGAGGAGGAGGCCTTGCTTCCCTCCCCCACCCCTTTGATCCCTTTTCCGGGGGGTCTCTGCACAAACTGGACAAGCCCCCCCCTCCCCATTTGCGCCTTCCATCCAAGCAACCCCCCAGCCCCAAATAGGGTTTCTCAACGGAGGGAGGGAATGGGGGGGGGCGCTTCCCATCCGGAGCACATGGGGCGATGTTGCAAAAAACAGCGCCGGGTTTGAACGCCTGGTGGGGGTGGGGGGAGAGGGAGGAGGAAGCCCACCCACCCCCCACAACACTCCAACAGCAGAAGAGCCTCTTGCTACCCCTCCACCCCCAAAAGGGAGACCCCTCCCCAGCCAAGAAACTTTCCCCCCCACCCCACCCCACCGTTTCTTCTCTCTCTCTTACCTGCGTCTCGGCTTTGAGGCTCGGAGGGGGATCTGGAGAGAAAAAAAGGGGGGGGGAAAGAGGGAACAAAAAAAAGAGGAGGGGGCTTGTGAGAGGGGGGGGGAGAAAGGAGAGGCCTCTCGACGCCCCCCCCTCCTTACTCCACTCCACCCAGAAAGAGGGAGGGGAGAGGAAGCGCCGCACAAAGCGGAGGGAGAAGAGAGACCCCCCCTGCAGACACCCGAGAGGAAGCAATGGGGGAGACCCTTCCCCTCCTTTTCGCGACCACCCACCCACCCACTCCTAGCGTGGCGGGGAGGGGCCGCTGACCTCCCCCCCCTTTCCCTTCTCAGCCCCTCGCCCTTCCCCCCTCCCCGCGGGCTCTTTGGAGGGGGGGAGGGAAGGAGAGGCCGGCAGGAGACCCTCAACGACCCCCACCCCACGGTTTAAAGAGGGGAGGGGGCTTCCAGGGGGAGCACCCCCCCGCCCTTCTTCCTGGGGAGAAGCGGGTGCTGCGACCCTCCCCCAACTTTGCCCCCCCTCTCGACCGGCTCCAACGGCCCCCCCCCTCCCTCCGGTGCCCCATAGTGGAGAGGGGGGGGGTCTTCCCCGCGACCCCAGACCCCCCCCCTTTCGTTTCCCGCCCCCCCTCCCCTCCAAGGCTGGCTGGCCTCTCGCTTACCTTCGGGGCTCGGCTCCGCCATGGCCGGCCCCTGCCCTGCCCGCCCGGGGGACTCGCAAAAGCCGCCGCTCTCGCCGCCTCGCCCGGTGCCGCCGCCGCCGCCGCCCTCCTCCTCCTCCTCCCTCCCTCCCTCCTCCCGCAAGCTCGGAGCGGCCGCCCCTCCCCTCGCTCATGCCCCGCCGCGGTGCATCTCGGGAGGTGGAGTCTCGCCAGCCGCAACGGTGTCCCGCCGGCAGGAGGGCTCGGCACTACGGCTCCCGGCGGGCCGCGCGCCGCGCCTGCGCGGTGCCGGAACGCCGCCATTTCACCCCCTCCCTTTCCTCCCCCGCGAGGCAGGCCGGGTAATGTGGTCTCGGCCTTGCCGTGTCGTAAGCTTGGGAGGCGGAGAGGGAGAGAGACAGAGAGGATCTTGGGAGTTGTAGTCCCAAAGTCGAGGAGGAGCCACCAAGGCTGGGCTTTCTTTGCAGAAGGGGAACTAACCCACGCGGCTCCCCCCGCCTCCAGCGGCTTTCTTGACATGCGCAGGAACTGCCTTCTGTGGAGCTCTCCCCTGGGAATCCGGTCGGTTGGGAGTTCGAGCCTCGGTAGAGGCAGATGTAGGAGCCCTGCTTGCTTGGGCAGGGGGTTGGACTAGATGACCCGCAAGGCCCCCTCCCAACTCTGTTAATCTTGTTAGACGAGGCCAGGAGAGGAAGAAGAAAGGGGCAGAGGCTTGAGGGCATCCAGGACACGCATGTTGAATGCAGCCATTGGCTCTGCGGCACTTCACTCCCGCCTGCAGGATTCGCTGCTTTGACAAACCACCATTTGTGGGCTGGCTGGATAAGAGAGCCACGTCTCTTTCGAGCCAAATAAGGATGGCACAAAGACCCAGAAACAGGAAGCAAAACTTCCTCGGAGCAATTGCAATTTCCTTGACCCGGAGTAGGGGGTCTCCAACCTTCGCAACTCCCAAGTCCTCCAGGAATTAATTCCCCCATTCAAACATGGTTTTCCCTGTCCCTCCTAGCTCTTGGGAGTGGTGAGATTGCAGAGGAAGGGATTAGGAGAGAGTAAGCAGAGTCATAAAAGACCTTGGGGGGGTCTTTCAGCTGCCAATCAAACCTGCGTGCCTTGGGGAGGGCTCTCCTTCCACACTAAAAGCCCCCCAACTCCACCCAAGATGACCCCCTTCCTCTCTGCTGGGCTGGCTTTCACCCTCTTTGGGTCCATCCGCCACTACGGGGAGCGGGAGAGAGCACGCAGGCGCTTATCCAGGGCAACGCAGGTTGCGTTCACTCCTACGCCACTCACAAAATGTGTGTGAACAGGCACCTCCTGATCTCTGGAAGGACCCGATGCGTCGTCGTTATAAGGACTGAGCCCACCACCGCCGCATCCCCTCTTAAGGTTGGAGCAGAATGTGTGTGTGTGTGTGGGGGGGGTGAATTCTGAGAGTCACAATGGTCACATTGTGACTCACACAACCAGAGATTCTTCCCCTCCAACCCTCCATTATTCAACTCCACTGTCCCAGATTCAGGCCCCAGATTTTGCAATGTCCCAGATGTTATATAGTAAAAAACCACCACAATAAAAATTCTCCAGACTACGACACGATCTTCTTATATACCTGGTTTTTTTTTTTTTAATTAGCATTCATTTTCCCATCCCGTCCCCCCTGCGAAACCCTGGTTACAGAAATCTGCCAAGATGAGGCACCTCCCTGATGAAAAAAGCAAACTCGGGGTGCAGTGGCAAAGGAGGGCGGGGGGGAATCGGAAAAAAAACAAAAAGGGGTGGGTTTTTTTTTTGTGAAATTCCAGATCTACCTTTTCAACAGGGTGGGGGGGGGAAGGAAAGGAAGAAAGCACGGAGGGAAATTGCAAGGGAGAGGTATTTAATTTTAGCCACAACCACCTCAAAAGGAAAAGCCAAAAGAAGGGAGGAATTAAAAGAGGAAAAAAAAGAGGTAAAAGATTCACAGCCGGAAATTAAAGGGGGGGGGGAGAGAAGAGAGAGAGAACCCTCCATTTTCCTGGAGCAAAAAAAAAAAAGGAAAAAAAAAACCCTTTTAAACATAAAATCAACAACAAGTAACAACAGAAAGTGCAGGTCCCTTTAGGGGCAAGTTGCCCCTCGACGGCAGCTGGCAGACTCCGGGGGTCTTACATGCTGCCATAGACGCTCTCGTCGCTGTAAGCGATATAAAGGAAGAAGTCCTCCTCATGATGTTCCTGCAATGGGGGGGGGGGAGAAGATGCTGTTAGATCAAAGCATTTTTGGGGGGGGGGGAGATCTCAGATCAAGACACGCAACTTCCATAGTTCAAATTGTACAATTTACAGTCTTTAGGAAGTCGAAATGTGCCCCCCACCCCACCCCCAAAAAATCCAACAGTGACTAGCAGAGGTGAGGGATGGTCTGAAGCCCCCTCCCCCAAACCCTCCCCCCCCACACAAATACACCTGCCACCCTACTCTATCAACCCTTCTCCCAACCAGCGTTAAGGTTTTATTTAGGGGGGGGGGGGGGGATTTATGCATCTTCGCAAAAGCGGCTGAGCAAGTCAAAAATAGCAGGAAAAAAAGGTAAATATTTAAGCCTATTATAATTTTTTGCTTTCTTTTATTGGCTGCACACTTTAATAATAATAGTAATAATAATAACAATAAAAATAAAAATTGAAGATAAATAGCAAGAAAAAATCACAAAGTACCGGGACTTGCAAATTGAAGTTGAGCGACTGTGGAAAAAGAAATTGTGTGTTGTTCCGATTGGAATTGGAGCCCTTGGAGCAATTCCTCGCTATTTGGAAATTTTAAATTTATCAGACTTGAACATTCTGATTCTACAAAAACTGCCCTACTTGGAACAGTTTATATCCTCCGACGTTACCTTAACAGTTCCTAGGTCCTTGGTTAGGACTCGAGCTGTTGAGCTACCAGCCAGCCCCAAAGGCTGTGAATCTCACCAAAGATTAACCACGCAATAATAATAATAATTAATAATAATAGAAACTAACCAAGTATGGATGAAACATGTAACAGTGATACCCATTGTCATTGAATGTTGAATGTTGATTTTATTTATATGCTGCCCTTTTCCCCCAAAGGGGACTCAATTGGGGGCACTTGGTACCATGTCCAAGAATTTTATAAGATACATCAACAAATTGATGCAGAACTGCAAAAAAACTGCACTACTCGGAAGATATTTTAAGAAGGTCCTTGGTTGATACCGAGGACGCTGGCAGCAACCCCTTATCAACCATTAACACCAGTCAATGAAATTTGTGACACATCTTTAAATGTTCACTTGACCGAGTTTCATGCTTAATGAATAAGAGAGATAATAAAATAACAATAATTTAGTAAGTAGTTTTGGAAGTACACTGAGTTTTCCTGATTATTGTTTCTATTATTATTGCGCTGTTTTGAAAGGGTAAAGAGTTGCCTGTATACCGGGGACAAATTCCTCGGATAACTACTAACCACCCTCAGCCAATATATATAAAGTATAAATCAGAATAGATTTTAGCAGGAAGATTTGACGGAGGACGAGAATTCAACCAGGTTAAGGAAGATAGATAGTTTTTTTATGTTTTTTCGGGAGAAAAACAGGTTTGAAACCTTTTGCTAATGTGTTGTTTACTGAGGTTGATAAAACTATTTGAGGCTGGACAGATTAGATAGATAGATAGATAGATAGATAGATAGATAGAATGATAGATAGATAGATGATAGATTAGATAGATAGATAAGATAGATTAGATAAGATAGATAGATAGATAGATAGATAGATTAGATAGATAGATTAGATAGATAGATAGATAGATAGATAGATAGATAGATAGATAGATAGATAGATAGATAGATAGATAGATAGATAGATAGATAGATAGATAGATAGATAGATGTTTTTTTATTATATTTGGGGAGAAAAACAGGTTTGAAACGTTTGGAAACCTTTTGCCAATTTGTTGTTGACTGAGGTTGATAAAACTATTTGAGGCTGGATAGATAGATAGATAGATAGATAGATAGATAGATAGATAGATAGATGGGTGTTTTTTATTATATTTGGGGAGAAAAACAGGTTTGAAACCTTTGGCTAATGTGTTGTTTACTGAGGTTGATAAAACTATTTGAGGCTGGATAGATAGATAGATAGATAGATAGATAGATAGATAGATAGATGGGTGTTTTTTATTATATTTGGGGAGAAAAACAGGTTTGAAACCTTTGGCTAATGTGTTGTTTACTGAGGTTGATAAAACTATTTGAGGCTGGATAGATAGATAGATAGATAGATAGATAGATAGATAGATAGATAGATAGATGATAGATAATGATAGATAGATGATAGATAGATGATAGATAGGTGTTTTTATTATATTTGGGGAGAAAAACAGGTTTGAAACCTTTGGAAACCTTTTGCCAATTTGTTGTTGACTGAGGTTGATAAAACTATTTGAGGCTGAATATATGTATATTTTCTTATTTTGGGGGGGGGAGAAAAGCAGGCGGAGGGGGGAGGGTGGAGGGGGAGGAAAGACCCACCTGGTAGAGCTGCCCCATGGTGGCACTGGTGGGGGGGATGACGTTGTTGACGAAGAAGAAAAGGGCGTCCTCGGCCCGCAGGTGGATCCTTTTCCGGATGAGGAAGTAAAACTGGCCCACTGGGGAAAGGGCACCAAGAGGAAAGCCAAGTCACACAGGAAGAAGCCCCAAATGAGAAACGGGGGGGTTAGAGAGACCCTTCAAAGGGGAGGCTCTCTTGGGGGGAGTCACCCACGTCCTCAAGGGGGGGTGAACCCCCCATAAATAAGCTCCTCCCCCTCCCATCAATCAGCCCCGCCCCCATACCTGCCCGGGGGTGTCTCTCACCTGTGAGGTCGGAGGGCACCAGGTATTTCTTCTTATCCAGGTCCCCTATTCGGGCCTTGGGGGCTTTTTCCACGATGACCTGCCCGGAGGAAGAAGAGGAGGGGAGGCTGAAAAAGAGGGGAAGGCCCCGTCCGGGAAAGTCCGGACGCCCTCGGGGAAAAAAGACCCTCGGGGTGGGGGGCCCTAAGAGACTCACCGGGACCCTATCCGGGTACTTCTTACGGATCTTCTCCCCCTCGGAGCGGCGCTTCTCGAACGGGTGCTCCTCCTTGTACACAAACTTCATGGCGGCGGCGGCGACGGGCGGAGGAGGCGACGCGGCGGACCGAGGAGAGAGGAGGCCGCTGCACCCAAGCAGCGCGCAGGCGCAGGAACCGACGCGGCGCAGCGATCCGAGGGCGGGGAAAAGGAGTCCCGGGCCGGACGCGGCCACGCCCACCGAATGCTTCCCCGCCTCCCCCCCCCCAACGGGCGCCGCGGCCGCTCTTTCGCCGTTCGGGCCGCCGCGAGGGATCCTGGAAAGGGCTTCTTGTCGACGCCGAGGCCGGGATTCGAAGGCGAAGGGGAAAAAGCCGTTTGTTTTCGACTTGGGCCGAGGCCACGCCCCCCTGGCGGGCGCGTGACGTCACCCCGCCGTGCGTGGCTTGCGTGGGACCAAAACAAAGTAGTGCGAGCCCGGCCGCCCAGGCGGAAAGGACGGCTCGAAAGGGGCGCGGAACGGTGGGCGCGGGGAGCTCGAAGGGAAATGAGGCGGGGGTTCGAAAGGAGCCATAAAAGAAAGACCCTTCCCCTTTCAGAGGCCGCTTCCGCCGAAAGGCGCGGAAGGACACGACGAAGGGGCGGGGCGGTGCAGCGTCCGTCATGTGACTGACGTCACCACAGAGGAATGGTCACGTGCTGTTGTCGCCCAGGCAGGCGCGGGTCACGTGGCGCGGCCGCCCAATCTGGACGCCTACAGGGACTACAAGGCCCCTGCGCCTTCACTTGGATAGGCTTTGTAGTCCCTAGCAGCTTCAAAGTTGTTCCAGCGCTTCTGGGACAAGGGGAGCTATTGGGGATAAATAAGGGGGTCCCAGGCATGGACACCCCCCCCCCAATCTTTGCAATGTGTGTAAACCACAATCTAGGGTCACAACCAACAAGAGATTGTGGTTTATACACACCAAGGATTTGGGTAACTCCATGTCTCGGTGTGAGAGAAGAGACACACGAAAAACCACACACACACGCACACAGACCTCGGGTATAGGAATACAGGTAGTCCTCGACTTACGACCACAACAGCCTGACATTTCCGTCGCTAAGCGAGACCATAGTTGGTCTTTGCCCCATTTTTACGGCCGTTATTGCCCAGGTTGTGAATCACTGCCACTGTTATATAAGTCAGGGGCATGGCTGTTAAGTGAATCCATGCGGCTTTGGGTTGCAAAAGGAGATTCCGTGACCCCCCCACCCCGGGGGGACACGGCAACAGTCACAAGTCCGTGCCGGTTAGCCGAGCCTCTGAATTTGGATCGCTTGGATAGATAAAGATATACATGATATGTAAAGGTATATATCTGTTAAGTCATTCCTGACTCTAGGGGGCGCTGCTCATCTCCGTTTCAAAGCCGAAGAGCCAGCGCTGTCCGAAGACGTCTCCGGGGTCATGTGGCAGGCAGGACTCAATGTCGAAGGGGCACGGAACGCCGTTCCCTTCCCACCAAAGGTGGTTCCTATTTTTCTACTCGCATTTTTTACGTGCTTTCTTAAGGCTAGTTTGACCGAAGCTGGGAGGAGTCGTGGGAGCTCGCTCCGTTAAGCGGGGCTAGGGATTCGAACCGCCGACTTTTCTGATCAACAAGCTCAGTGTCCCTGAGCCACCGCATCCATTAGAAACACGGTCTTACGTCTCTTTTTTCCCCCCCACCAGTTCACTTCGGTCACACCATGACCTGCCGTTAAGTGGAGGACCACCCGTAAAGGGGAAAGAGAGCCGCCGGTGACCCTTAGCCCCCCCCCCCACCTTCCGCCCACTCCCTTTTTGGGGGTACCAGAATAAGAATGGGCACCAGACAAGTTTCAGTGTTTTTTCTTTTCTTTTTTTTCTTTTCCTTTTTCCACCTCAGTTCAAAGCCTGTCTCGTATCTCCCCCTTCGAGACCCCTGCCCGTCCCAGAAGTCCGAGAAATAATAAAATAAAACCCAACCCATCCTGTCACAGGGGAGGGAAGAGGGGGACCCCATCCGCCGCACCGATCCGAGCGGAAAGGCCGGCTGCTTCCGCCAAAGAGGGGAGGAAGACGAGGGCTGGGAGGACCCCTTGGAAAGGAAGGCAGTCACTCAAAAGCTCCTTCTCGGACGAAGCGACCCCCTCCCCCGTCTTTTATCTGAGGATTGCCGTTTGAGGGGGGGGGGACGGGAAGAAACAAAAACCACAGGGAAGCTGGGGAGGGAGGCGAGCTGCTCTTCCCACTGTGGAACACAGCCTCCTTTCCCAAAAAAAAAAAGTCTGTCCAAGCGTTGCTCTCGGCGGCTGGCGCAGTTTTCACCCCCTTTCTTGTGCGTCCCGGGAATCGCCGGTGTCGTGCCGCGCAACGCGGCCCCTCTCCCCGCCCGGCTGAGTCACTGCCAGTCCACAGGGCGGGAGGCGAGAGGACGGCCGACGGCCGCAGGGCGAGGCCGAAACGGGAGTCCTCCCCCACGGGCCACGTCCCCTGCCGTTGAGTCTGAAGGCCTTTTTGTGGGCCGCGGGCGAGCGGGTCACGATGGCGGGATAAGGCAGAGGTCGTGGCCAAATCCTGAAGAAAGGAGGAGCCGCCGTCACCAGAGGCGATGTTGATGCAGGTTGCGGCTGAGCACCGACCGGACGTCCGCTGTGAACCTGGACGGAAGGAGAGCCAATCAGGGGGGGCTTCGGACGGATGGACGGACCCAAATCTTTCTTTTTTTAAATTTCTCTCCCACTTTCCTTATTTTAGAAATAAATTGAAGGAGGTGCATGTAGCCAACACACCTTCCTCCATGTAGCATGGATAAGGCGGACTAGAACTCCCTGTCTCCCGGTGATTGGCCCAAAGTCACCCAGCAGGCTTTCATGGATAAGGCGGGACTAGAACTCACTGTCTCCCGGTGATTGGCCCAGTTACCCAACTGGCTTTCATGAATAAGGTGGGACTAGAACTCCCTGTCTCCCGGTGATTGGCCCAGTCACCCAACTGGCTTTCATGCATAAGGCGGGACTAGAACTCCCTGTCTCCCGGTGATTGGCCCAGTCACCCAACTGGCTTTCATGGATAAGGCGGGACTAGAACTCCCTGTCTCCCGGTGATTGGCCCAGTCACCCAACTGGCTTTCATGGATAAGGCGGGACTAGAACTCCCTGTCTCCCGGTGATTGGCCCAGTCACCCAACTGGCTTTCATGGATAAGGCGGGACTAGAACTTGGGGCTAAGACCCCCCCTCCTCCTTTCCCATACGAAGCCCCCTCCCCTCCAAGGCCGAGCCCCCCCCCCCATCCCTCGTCGCCAGGGCTTTTACCTCAAGGCATCGAGCATGGGGAGGAGGTTGAGGAGCGCCGTGTCACTGGGGTCGCTGAACCACGACTTGATAGGGATGGCGTTATCTGCCGGAGAGAGAAACAAGCGCCTCGTTCAGCCCACCGAGTAGAGACGTCGGAAGCCCGGGGCCGGCCAGAGAGCAGAAAGTTCTGGGGGGTCTCCAGGGGCCACGTCGGAGGGTCCCGAAGGTGGGAAATGGGGCAGCAGCAGCCATCTCCCACCAAAGCTCCAGCAGAGGGACCCGTCAACGTGGCCACTTTTTAAGACTGGCGGACTTCAGCTCCCAGTGACTTTCTTAATAGAAGGTGGGGATGAAGCAGTAGAAGTTATATATCTTGACTCCGGCAAAGTGGAGGAGGAGAAACGGCAGGGGGAATCCTGGGAGTTGAAGTCCACGAGTCTTAAAAAGGCCACGCCCTCCTCTAGCAGCAGCATTTCAGCTCCCTGGGACCAAGGCGACCACATGCCCCCCCAGCCACGAAAACAATTGCTTATGGACAGCCCACCCCCACCCCAAATCCCACCCCTCAAGGACTGCAAACAGGTGACAAGTTCAGTCTTGTGCCGGCTTTATTATTTGTATTTATCTCCTGATTTTAGGATTCATTTTATGAACAACTCCAGGTGGGAAACGTAGCGGGACGAAGGCGCCCAGCTTGGCTTTCCATCCCTAAGGCAGTCTCCGGGGGAGGGGGGGAGGGACTGCCCCAAATTCCAACCAGCCAGCCCACTCCCCCTCACGAAGGACAATCACCCAGAAAGGAGTTGAGAAAACGACGGGTTCCAAGTCACCCAGTCCTTTTTCACGGATAAGGTGAACTAGAACTCCCCGCCACCTAGTGATGTTGCCCAAAGTTACTCAACCAGCTCACACACACACACACACACCACCCACCACAACAGCCCAGGGAGGGAGTCTGGGTTGAGAAAGCGAGTGGTCCAAACTCACCCAGTCAACTTTCACGTCTGAAGTGGGACTAGAACTCCCCGCCGCCTAGTGATTTTGCCCAAAGTTACCCAGCCAGCTTCCCCCTCCCCGCACACACCCCTAACAACCACCCAGCGAGGTTGCCCGTTTTGAGAAAGTGACTGGTCCAAAGTTTTCAAGAAGCCGAACTAGAACTCTCCGCCTCCTAGCGATTGGCTCAAAGTCACCCAAGCTGTGTCTAAAAACAGGACTAGAATTCCCCTTCTCCCGATTTTCTAACCTGACGCCTTAACTACTATGCCAAAGTGCGCTACGCCTCTTAAACCTCCATCCTCTTCCCTCCAAACTCAAAAGCTTCGTCTTTCCGGATCTCTTCTCCATTTCCCGGATCTCTTCCCGCTATCTAACCGACCGTCTTTCCCCGAAAACAAGACAGGGTCTTATTTTCTTCTTCCGACCCCCAAAATATGGCCGTGGCCTTATGATCAGGGGTTGCTGGTTTCCCCGAGCGCCTATTCCGCTCCATGCTCACGTGCCTCCCAGCCTCACCGTGACCTGGGAAGAGTCTTCCAGCACAGGACGCTCTGGGAGTGGGCTCTATGGTTGTGCACCGGCCGCCAGAAGACTCTCTGCCCCGGCTGACCGAAGACTCGGCGGTATATTTCCCCGGGGAAAGAGGGTCCTTGAAATCCAGGAGAGGAGGAGGAGGAGGTCTCCCTTTGGCTGGATCTCTTCCTGGGAAGTCAGGCGGCCTCCGCTTTTACGCTCGGTCTTGGCCCAATCTTGCAAGTTTCAGGCTAAGTCCACTTATTTATTATTTATTAGAGTTATATACCGCTTCATAGAGCTTTTCAGCCCTCTCTAAGCGGTTTACCATTTGTTTTTTTTAGCAAGTTGAGTTAGCAACTTGCCCCCAACAATCCGGGTCCTCATTTCACCCACCTCGGAAGGATGGAAGGCTGAGTCGACCTTGAGCCTGGTGAGATTTGAACCGCCGAGCTGCAGATCACAGTCAGCTAAAGTGGCCTGCAGTACTGCACCCCTAACCACTGCGCCACCTCGGCTCTTTAGGGCTTGTACAACTGTTGTGCAATAGGAAGTGACTTGCACATCAGGGTTTCCCTGGCAGGAAAAGCACAAACCCCCCTCCTCTTCCTCCTCCTCCTCTCTCGGCAAACCCCACTCCCCTCCTCGAACGGTTGATGTTCCCTAGTTGGGTTGTGAAAGGCCTGCAAGGAAACAGCCCTCCTCTCCTTCTCCTCCTCTCCACAAACTCCTCTCCCTTCCAACACTGAGGAGGTTCCCATTTTCCATTATTCTACGATGCTTTTTCTATGGTGGGAAAATGGGACTGTACGGGGTTAGACGACAGGCAGCCATAACAACATCCTTTCTAGAAAACCAAGGTCATCCTTTGGTCTCTGCATCTCTGCACCTGACCGGAACTGGATGGGAGGGATTCTGTCTTTGTGGCAGTGGGAGATTGGACCATGGGATGGACTTGTGGGTCGGGGGGATGCAAGATCTTGAACTTCCAACTGGGTGGGGGAAACCGGGAAGCTTTCAGATTCGGGTTTCCCCAGATGTGCCAACGTGTCTCTCTTCATCAATGGGAACTTTGAGGAATCCTTTGCCACGGACTCTGATTTAACTTTGGATGCTATTTGGAAACCTGACACCCTAGTTGTTCTCCTCTCCACAAACCCCACTCCCTTCCAACACTGATGATGTTCCCTACTTGGGTTGTGAAAGGCCTGCAAGAAAACAGCCAAACCCTGTTCTCCTCCTCCTTCCTCGTCTCCACAAACCCCACTCCCTTCCAACACTGATGATGTTCCCTACTTGGGTTGTGAAACGCCCGCAAGAAAACCGCCACGATTTGAGAGCACCAAGGAGCCCACAGTCGTCCTCCCCTCGTCTTCCCCCTCTCCCCAAATGTTTGCAAGGAAACACCCCCCACCCCGCCGGCTCAGAGAAGACCAAGGACTCCCTCAGTCCTCCCCCTCCTCCCCCTGATGATGTTCCCTAGTTGGGTTGCGAAACGTCTGCAGGAAAACCGCCAAGATTGAAGAGCACCAAGAACCCTCCTCTTCCTCGCCCCCCCCTCCCGCCAACTGTTCAGGAAACTAGCCGGCTCAGAGAGCAACAAAGACCTCACATTCTTTTTCCTCCTCCTCCTCTTCCTCCTCATCACCCTTTCTCTTTTCCCTCCACCCTCCAAATCCCCGATGATGTTCCCTAGCTGGGTCCCCGAACGTCTGCGAGGAAATCGCCCAGAGAATATCGAGGGAACCCCACAAAATCCAATTAAAAGAAAAAGACCCCTCCTTGCCTGGATGGCTCCTGTAGGCCCCCGGGGAATTGTCCAGGATGACGATGCTGGACAGGTCGTTGTGGACCACCGAAAGGTCTTTGATGTAGCTGCCCAGCTCCAAAGTGCAGTGCTGCGTGGGGAGGGAGGGGTGGGAAGAGAAACAGAGAGAGGGAGGAACACGTCAGACCCCTCCAAAGGCCACGGGGCACACGCCAAGCGGGAAGGAGGGCAACTCAGGAGCCCCAGTGGGTGGGTGGGTGTGCCTGGGGCTCCAGGGGAGGGGAAGGAGTCCCGCGTGGTCACTCACCTGCCTGTAGTATCTCCGCCTGAGGATGCTCCTGTTATTGTCTAGCTTGTCGGCTACAGCCGAGCCATAGATTTCCATGCTGGCTGTGAAGACTACGAGCTCGTACCACTGGCTCACCTGCGGGGGGGATTGGGGGGGGGGAGGAAGAGGAGGAAGAGTAGGAGGGGGAGAAGGAAGAGAGGAGGAGGGGGAGGAAGAGGAGGAGAGGAAAGGAAGAGAGGAGGAGAAGCAGGGGAGGAGGAAGGGGGAGGAAGAGGAGGAGAGAAAAGGAAGAGAGGAGGAGGAATGGGAGGAGGAAGGGGGAGGAAAAGGAAGAGAGGAGGAGGAACAGGGGGAAGAGGAGGAAGGGGAGGAGGAAGAAGAGAGAGGAGGCATAAGGAAGAGAGGAGGAAGAAGAGCAAGGGGAGGAGGAAGAGGAGGGAGAAGGAAGAGAGGAGGAGGAAGAAGGAAGAGAGGAGGAGGGGGAGGAAGAGGAGAGAAAAGGAAGAGAGGAGGAGGAACAGGGGGAGGAGGAAGAAGAGAGAGGAGGAGGCATAAGGAAGAGAGGAGGAAGAAGAGCAAGGGGAGGAGGAAGAGGAGGGAGAAGGAAGAGAGGAGGAGGAGGGGAAGTAGGAAGGAAAGGAGGAGGGAGGAGAAGAGGATGGGAGGAAGAGGCAGAGAGGGAGGAGGAGGAGAGGAGATGGAGCAGGGGGAGGAAGAGGAGGAGGAGGGAGAAGGAAGGGAGGAAGAGGGGGGGAGAGGAAGGGGGAGGAAGAGAAGTGAAAAAGGTGAGGTGGGGGTTTCTTACAGAGATTCATTCCCAGAGACTCCCAAGACCACAGGAGGATAACTATGGCAACTTCAGAACGGAGGGGACTTCAACTCCCAGAATGCCTCAGACAGCATGGAATTCTGGGAGCTGAAGTCTTAAAGGGGCCACATTTAGAGACCCACTTGGGTCCAACCAGACACGTTGACTTCAACTCCCCAAATTCCCCAGACAGGATGCTGGACTCGCACCAGGCAGATAGTCCTCGACTTATGACCCCAAGGGAGGCCCAGAAATTGATGTGGCTTTAAGCGAGTTTTAACGACTTTTCTTGACGCGGTTGTTAAGCGGATCGCAGCCCTTGTTAAAACTGGTAGTGCAGCGTCGTGAAGCGAAACCAGCTTCCCCTCATGGGCTTTTGCTTGTCGGGAGGTCGCAAAAGGGGAACTGCGTGACACACACACACACACCCCGGGACGCTACGACCGTCATAAATGCGAGTCACTTGCCAAGCCTCCGAACTTCGATGACGTGGCCGCCATGATCGTAAGTGTGGAAAAATGATTGTCGCTTTTTCCGTTCGTCGCTTTGAACGGTTCCTAAATGAACTGTCGTAAGTTGAGGACTTCCTGTCAGCCGGTTGTTAAGCGAATCTGGCTTCCCTGGTGATTTTGCTTGTCCAAAGGTCGCAAATGGGGATCATGTGACCCTGAACAACTGTGATTGTTTACATCCATATCTATCTATCTATCTATCTATCTATCTATCTATCTATCTATCTATCTATCTATCTATCTATCTATCTATCTATCTAATTATCTATTATCTATCTATCATCTATCTATCTATTTATCTATCTATTTATCTCATTATCTATCCATCTATCTAATTATCTATCTATCAATCTATCAATCTATCTATCTATCTATCTATCTAATTATCTATCTATCTATCTCATTATCTATCTATCTATCTAATTATCTATCTATCTATCATCTATCTATCTATCTATTTATCTCATTATCTATCTATCTATCTATCTATCTATCTATCTATCTATCTAATTATCATCTATCTATCTAATTATCATCTATCTATCTATCTATCTATCTATCTATCTATCTATCTATCTATCATCTATCTATCTATCTATCTCATTATCTATCTATCTATCTATCTATCTATCTCATTATCTATCTATCTAATTATCTATCTATCTATCTATCTATCATCTATCTATCTATCTATCTATCTATCTATCTAATTATCTATCTATCTATCTATCTCATTATCTATCTATTTATCTATCTATCTATCTATTTATCTATCTATCTATCTAATTATCTATCTATCTATCTATCTATCTATCTATCTATCTATCTATCTAATTACCTATCTATCTATCTATCTATCTATCTATCTATCTATCTATCTATCTATCTATCTAATCATCTATCTAGCTATCTAGCTATCTATTTATCTCATTATCTATCTATCTATCTATCTATCTATCTATCTATCTATCTATCTATCTATCTATCTATCTAATTATCTAATTATCTATCTATCTATCTATCTATCATCTATCTATCTATCTAATTATCTATCTATCTATTTATCTCATTATCTATCTATCTATCTATCTATCTATCTATTTATCTATCTATCTAATTATCTATCTATCTATCTATCTATCTATCTATCTATCTAATTATCTATCTATCTATCTATCTATCTATCTATCTAATTATCTATCTATCTATCTATCTATCTATCTATCTATCTATCTATCTATCTATCTATCTATCTAATCATCTATCTAGCTATCTAGCTATCTATTTATCTCATTATCTATCTATCTATCTATCTATCTATCTATCATCTATCTATCTATCTATCTATCTAATTATCTATCTATCATCTATCTATCTATCTATCTATCTATCTAATTATCTATCTATCTATCTATTTATCTCATTATCTATCTATCTATATATCTAATTATCTATCTATCTATCTATCTATCTATCTATCTATCTATCTATCTATCTATCGTTGGCTCAGCTGATAAGGGAGGAGAGCTTGTGGCTTAGAGGTTAATACAACTGCCTAATATGTAAAAACAGCCCAGGTTCGAATCCCAGTAAGGGTATGGCTAGCTGATGAGAGCTAAATAGCTTGAAATAGATCTATACTAGTCTCCCTTCATTTATTTATCAGCAGAAAATGCAACACACACATATATACACATACATCCATGTATGTACGTATGTTTTTAATTTATATATTTTCCAATTATATAAATGTTTAACAGGCAGTGTATTGTCAGAGTCAATTTACAAACGCATAGTAATAGCAGTAATAACATTCTTCGCTTCTACCTCATGATATTCTTCCAATTTCTAATTTCTACCTTTGTTATCCAACCGTCGGCTAAACAAACCCCCAAGTTTAAAAAGTCTGAATTTGAGCCAGTTGTCAGGCATCGGAATGTAAATCACGCGGCCACGGGGATTATGCCGCAACGGTCGCAAGCGTGGAAAAGGTCCCCGAGTCTCTTTCTATCAGTGCCAGATGGTCACTAAGTGAGGACCTTCCCAGCAATGACACCTTCCTGACCGTTTGGGTACTGGACTCCAAGGGGTGGGCATCCCTAGTGGTAAGAGCCGCTCCTCGCACCCGGAACGAGCCTGGGGAGTGCCCGACACCCGTCCTCCCGCTTTGCCCAGCGCTAAATCTGTCCCGTGATGTCTGCCTCTCACCGCCCTCCCCCCCCCTGTGTGGAGTTTGTTTCAGGAACAAAAGAGATGCCGCTGGCGGCAGGGCCCCCTTTTCTGGCTCGTCTAGCCTTCCGCCTCCATAGTCAGAGTGTTGTGGCCTGTGGGCCCCTCTGGGAGCCAAATCGGAGGAGGAGGGGGCGTGGGAGTCAGGGGCAACATCAGGGCAACCGGAGAGGAAGGGGGAACGGAGGTGGCAGAAAGAGAGGGAGGGGTGGAGCCTGAGCTGTCCGTCAGTCCTCAGATGGAGAGTCAACACCCCCCAGGTGATGAGAAAGAGGAGGAACAGCTGGGCCCAGTGCTTGATGTGCAGAAAGCAGAGGAGAGGAGAACAGTGGAAATCTATGGGCCGGTCCTCGGGACGGAAGAGCCACTGCTGTTAGCGAAGCCTCACCCTATCTCTGGGGGTCAAAAGCAGCGGGCAGAGATGAATAGGTGTGACAGACAACTATTCATCTCCCTTCCGGACAGACTTCTCAGCCTGCGGTGAGAAACTTTTTGCCGGAGCTGCCGGTGCTCCGAACAAAGGAATCGGTCGTGTTTTGGGGAGCTGGGTCAGAAAACAGAGACCTCCTGAATCACTGTGTGTGTGTTTGTGTGTCCGAGGGGAAGCTTCGCCTCCGTAGCCAAAACACTGTCATCAGAAACACACACGCGCACCCTGTCCGCCCCCGCGCGCAAACGTTGTGTCCTTACCACTTCTAGAAAAAAGTCGACGTGCGGCCTCTTATGTACAAAAAAACGGACCGGGTGCTTATCTATGACGACCTGGGGGAAAGGAATGGTCATTAGAACGGGCACGAGAGAAAAAGGAACGAAGAGCCACGAGGGGCACGGAGAACCAGCATTTGACCCCCCAAAAAAGGCAGGCAATCATGCCACCAACTGCACCCATTTCCCGGAACCAAACTACCGAGGACTGTAGTTACTCAATGCCTTGGCATCAGCCCGTCCCGCTCTCTAAGCAGTTTACAGAGTCAGCTCCCCCAGCCCCCACCAACAATCTAGGTCCTCATTTTACCGACCTCGGAAGGAAGGATGAGTCAGCCTTGAGCCGGTCAGGATCGAACTGCTGGCAGTGGGCAGAATTGGGCTGCAATACTACATTCTAAGCACTGCGTCACCCTAGCTAACTTCCTTCCTTCTCCTTTTCCTTCCTTCCATTCTTCCTTCTTGCCTTTTTCTCTTCCCTTCCCTTCCCAAGCAATAGGATTTAGACTTATATCCCGCTTCACGGTGTTTCCCAGCACTCTCTAAGCGGTTTACAGAGTCAGCCTCTTGCCCCCCACCCCCACCAATCTGGGTCCTCGTTTGACCGACGTCGGGAGGACAAAAGGCTGAGTCAACCTTGAGCCCCATCAGGAGCGAACTCCAGGCTGTGCCACTGTGCGCCACCAGGACACCTGTGGCCCCATCAACCAAAGAATTCTGGCTGGGACGTGTGTGTGTGCAGGAAAAGAGCATTCCTTGCCTGTGGAAGACTCTCCCCAGAAGTGGGGCAGACACCCCCCTCCACTCCTCAAACTCTCCTGGCTATCCGTAAAGGCTTTTAAAACATGGCTCTGGGTGCATCCCCCGATTGTGGCTCTGGGGAGCACTCGGAAATTGCTCCCCCCTCTGCTTTTCCATCAATTTTTAACATTCCGTTCCCTCTTTTAAATTTCATAAGACTTTTTCGATGCTTTTAACACTTTATCATATGACTCCTAGAGTCCCTTTATGAGAGAGATGGCAAATTCATTCATGGATGGATGGATGGATGGATGGATGGATGGATGGATGGATGAAAGACAAAAAAGTTAAGTATAAAAAGTGGGAAGAGGGAGACATAACTAAGACAGAATATCAGCAAATAGCCCGAGCCTGTAAAGATGAAGTGAGGAAAGCTAAGGCTCACAATGAAGAAAGGCTTTGACACAAAAGTAAAAAATAACAAAAAAAGCTTCTTCCAACATGTTAAAAACAAGAAAAAGTTTAAGGAAACAATTGGTCCATTGCTGGGAGAAAGTGGCAAGAAGGTGACAAGCAACAGGGAGAAAGCAGAACCATTTAACTCGTGTTTTGCATCTGTCTTTACACAGAGGGATAAAACAGTCCAACCTATCAAAAACAGCACCACAAAAATCAGATTAGGAACACAAGTTGAAATAGGTAAGTGAGCACCTGTCTACCCTAGATGAGGTCAAATCACCAGGACCGGATGGATTACACCCCAGGGCTCTGAAGGGACTGGCAGACGAGATCTCAGAACCACTGAACTTTATCTTTCAGAGATCCTGGAGCATCGGGAAACTGCCAGAGGACTGGGAAAGAGCTGATGTGGTTCCCATCTTCAAAAAAGGAAAACAAAAATAGATCCAGGAAACCACAGACCTATCAGCCTGACCTCAATACCAGGGAAGATCCTGGAGAAGATAATCAAGCAACGAATCTGCGAACACCTAGAAGTAAACAAAGTAATAGCCAAAAGCCAACGTGGGTTTGTCAAAAACAGATCCTGCCAGACTAATCTTATTGCATTCTTTGACAAAGGGACAAAATTAGCGGACCAGAGGAATGCCATCGATATAGTTTTACTTGGACTTCAGGAAGGCTTTTGATAAGGGAGACCATAACCTACTACTAGACAAAGTAGAAGGATGTGGGTTGGACAGCATCACCACCAGATGGATTCATAACCGGCTGACCAACCGCACTCAATGTTTAGTCCTCAATGGAACTGCATCTACACGGAGTGGGGTATGCAGTGGGGGACCCCAAGGCTCTGTTTTGGGCCCAGGACTCTTCAACTTCTTCATCAATGATTTGGATGAGGGGATAAATGGGGAACTCATCAAATTTGCAGATGACACCAAGCTGACAGGAATAGCCAACACTCCAGGCTTAAGATACAGAAGGATCTGGACAAACTTGAATATTGGGCCCTATCTAACAAAATGAAATTCAAGGTTGAAAAGAGTCAGGTTCTACATTTAGGCAAGGAAAACGGAATGCACAGGGACAGTATAGGTGGCACCTTGCTCAGCAGTAGTAACTCTGAGAGGGATCTTGGAGTCCTAGTGGAGAACCATTTAAATAGGAGCCAGCCGTGGGCAGCAGCAGCCAAAAAAGCCAACACAGTTCTAGGCTGCATCAACAGAGGGAGAGAATCAAGATCACGTGAAGGGTTAATACCACTTTACAAGGCCTTGGAAAGGCCACACTTGGAATACGGCATCCAGTTTTGGTGGCCACGATGTAGAAAAGATGCGGAGACTCTGGAAAGAGTGCAGAGAAGAGCAACAAAGAGGATTAGGGGACTGGAGGCTAAAACATAGGAAGAACGGTTGCAGGAACTGGGTATGTCTAGTTGAATGAAAAGAAGGACCAGGGGAGACATGATAGCAGTCTTCCAATATCTCAGGGGTTGCCCCAAAGAAGAAGGAGTCAAGCTATTCTCCAAAGCACCTGAGGGTAGAACAAGAAGCAATGGGTGGAAACTAATCAAGGAGAGAAGCAACTTAGAGCTAAGGAGAAATTTTCTAACAGTGAGGACAACAACTTGCCACCAGAAGTTGTGAATGCCCCAACACTGGAAGTTTTTAAGAAGAGATTGGATAACCATTTGTCTAAAGTAGTGTAGGGTTTCCTGCCTAGGCAGGGGGTTGGACTAGAAGACCTCCAAGGTCCCTTCCAAACTCTGCTATTATATTGAATGGATGGATGGATGGATGGAGAGAGAGAGAGAGAGAGAGAGATCATAGATAGATGATAGATAGATAGATAGATAGATAGATAGATATAGATAGATAGATATACTTTATCATATGACTCCTAGAAGACCCTCTGTGAGAGAGAAGGCAAATTCATGGATGCATGGATGCATGGATAGATGGATGGATAGATGGATGGATGGATAGATAGATAGATAGATTAGATAGATAGATAGATAGATAGATAGATAGATAGACAGACAGACAGACAGACAGACAGACAGACAGACAATGGATGGATATTAGGATGGCTGATTGATAGATGAAAGGAAGATAGAAGATAGGAAGGTTGATATATGATAGAGGAGACAGACAGACGATGGATGGATGGATGGATGGATAGAAAGTTAGTTGATGGACCAGGGGGCCAGGGGGCGTCGTGGGTGCTCCCACGGTGGAGCTGGGATGGGGCAACGGCTGGCGTGTCGCAGAAAGGGTTCTGCCTGCCACCTGTAGCCATCACGGCTACAGACTGATAGACAAGAATAGACATATTTGACAGATGATATATATATATATATAGATGATAGATGGATGGTTGATAGGTAGATAATATTGGGTAGATAGATATAGATGATACACAGACCAGTAGATACTACAGAAATAGACACAGATGATATCGTGTTTCCTCGAAAATAAGACCGGGTCTTATATTAATTTTTTGCTCCAAAAGATGCATTATTTTTCATTTAGGTCTTATTTTCGGGGAAATACGGTACTAAAAGGCCTGGCTGATGAGCTTAACTGGGGCTTATTTTGGGGGTAGGGCTTATATTACCAGTTTTCTGAAAGATGCCCGAATTGATTCATGAGTCTCGAGCCACGTTTCAAAGGAAAACCAGTCATTTATTAGGAGCATCATTTGGGCAAGACCAAATTGCAGTCGGATCTGAGCCTCATTTGAATTATAGGTGAACTTTGCCCCCGTTCCTCCCCTCCCCTCAGTCTGTGTCATAAATCACATTCCCCAATGAGGTGCACCCCTCCCAAGCCTGCTGCGGTAATCTGAGATCCGACTTTTGCCGAAAGTATGCGTGGAATGCGTTCCCCCCCCCTTTCCTCATCATGGGAACTTTGGGAGTTGACATTTGGCTCCCCTCACTTTCCAAAAGCAATTAGACAGACTCAGAAGTGGAGGCGGGTTTTTACGCCAAGGCAAATTGACGAATGAAGCGTGATTCAGTGCCTGCCCCCCTCTTCGCCTGCCCTCCATCCCAAACCACTCCTGAAAGTTGTATGAGCAGCCGGACCCCAGGCTTATGGCCGGTCCAGATGACGTGCCGGTCTGCAGGTCAAGAGCACGTCGGGACCACCACCCCCAGTTTTGACCCAGTTATCTTGACCCTTGTTTCTGCCCCTCCACTTCCCGAAGAGGCTCACCTTCAGAATAAAGTCAGGGGGGGTTCCCGGCCTCACGGTGGGCCTGAGGACCCCGTCGTGATGCGAGTGGATGAGGGTCTCGTCCAGGTCCAGGACGAGGATCTTCCTCTTCACCTGATCTGCCAGAGAAAGGGGGAAAAGAGGGGTGGGGGGCTTTTTCTTAATGGCTTTTATTAACCACAGGGGGTCCTCGACTTACGACCGCCGTGGCTAAGCGGGGCATTCGTTAGTCAGCTGGGCCCCATTTTACGACATTTCGTTGCCAGGGCTGTTAAGGGAATGGCTGCCGCTGTGAAGTTCACAATTGTGTCTGTGAAGACACAATTGAGCTCAGCATTTCCCGCCGCTAAGCATGACAGTTAAGGGAGCTTTGCCCCATATAAACGACCTTTCAGTTGCAAAGGGAATCCCTATTGTTGCAGAGTGAGTTACATCGTCCTTAAGCAAATCCAGATGCCCCATCGGAAGGTCGCTAAAGGGGATTGCGTGACACACACACACACACGGGAGACTGTGACCGTCGTATATAGGAGACCACTGCCTATTTACGACTGCCGCAACTGTCATAAATACGAGCCGGTCGGCAAGCATCTCAATTTGGATCCCGCGGCTGGGCGGGGGGGAGGCCAAGGTCACTAAGTGTGAAAACGGTCACTAAATGAATTGCCGACTTTTTTTAACATTTGGAAGCTGCCGACATTGGCTTGATCAATCGATCATAATAGGAGGAAAGAGACAAAAGGCCCAGCTGTCCATCTACCCCCACCAACCTCCCCCCAAAGCCCCTCCCGGTGCCCACCCCCACCCTGGCGAACACCCGGGAGAGAGGAGAGCCTACTTACTCAGCCGTTCTCGCGAAACTCGGGAAAGGGGGAGAATATCGTACCGCACCGTTTGATACTGGATCACCTGTAGGCAGAACACACAACAACAACGACAACGTCAGGGTTGGGGGTGCGAAAGCAGGCCGAGGACCCAGCCAGACGCAGGGCGGCCACCGAGGAAGGCAGGCCGGGATTGGCCGGCTCCAAGGACCGACGTTAAGAGTGCCGGGAAGCCACGACTCCTGCACTGTGGTTTCCTGAGTGGCCACGGAGACTTCCTCGCTTAGTGACACACGCAAGGGAGGAAAGGGCCACTGTCAAGGAGAGAAGGAAGGAAGGAAAAGAGAGGGAGGGAGGGAGGAAGAGATAAAGACAAGGAAGAAAGGAAGGAAAGCAAATGAGAAAGGAGGAAGGGAGGGAGGGAAGGAAGGAAAGAGAAGGGGAAGGAGGAAACGGAGGAAGGAAGGAAGAGGGAGGAAGTAGGAGGCAGGATGGGAGGATGAAGGAGGGTGGGAAGGAGAGAGAAGGAGGGGAGGGGAAGGAGGGGAAGAAGGAAGGAAAGAGAAGGGGAAGGAGAAAAGAAAAGAGAAAGGAAGGAAAATAGAGGAAGGGAAGGAAGAGATAAAGACAAAGAAGGAAGGAAAGCAAATGAGAAAGGAAGGAGGGAGGGAGGGAGGAAAGGAAGGAAGGAAAGAGAAGGGGAAGGTGGAAAGAGGAAGGAAGGAAGGAAGGGGGAGGAAATAGGATGCAGGATGGGAGGATGAATGAGGGTGGGAGGGGGAGGGGAGGGGGAGGAGGCGAAGAAGGAAGGAAGGAGAGGAGGGGAAGGAACAAAGAAAGGGGAAGGGAAGGAAGGAGAGAAGGAAAAGTAAGAAAGGAAAGGGGAAGGAGGGAGGGAAGAGGAAAGGAAAGGATAGAGAAAGAGATAAGGGAGCGAGGGAGCAAGGAAGGTAAGGTGAGAAGGAAGAAAGGAAGATAATAGAAACAGAAAGAGGGAGAAAGAAAGGAAAAGGAGAAAGAAAGGAGGGGGGAAGATGAGAAAGAGGAGGAGGAAGGGAGGGAGGGAGGGAGGACCTCATGCCACCTAGGGCATCAGGCTGTCAATCACAGGGGGAAACAGGGCACCTTTAACATTTAGAAGCTCTGCCAGTTCTATTTCTGACTCTGCCCACCAGCTGCTCCTTGGCCAAAGGCTCAGGCCCTCCGTCCCAAGGGCACCCACCCACCCACCCAGCCCCCTCTCCTCTCTGCTTCTGTCACACACACACACACACACGTTTCTGCATGCCAAGAGCCCCCCTCCCTTCCCCCCACCAGTCCCTGGTGCCTCCGGATGGCCCCCTCCCACCCCACCAGCTCTTCTTCCAAAATTAGCTCCCTGCGGTTGGGAAGCTGGCCAGGGTCTCCAGCCCAGCAGGAGGGGGGAAGGGCAGGGAAGGCCATGGGGAAGAGGGGGGGGGGCAGTTTGCTGACTTGGCAGAAAGGAGGGCACAAGCTATTACACCGAGGAATGGTGGCCCGTATTTGGGAATGGAAGGAAGGAAGGAAGGAAGGAAGGAAGGAGGGAAGGAAAAAAGAGAGAGAAAGAAGAATCAAAAAGAAAGAGAAAGAGAAAGAAAGAAAAAGAAAGAGAATGAAAGAGAGAAAGAGAAAGGAAGGAAAGAAGGAAGAAAAGAGAAAGAAAAAGGGAAAAAGACAGAGATAAAAAAGAAAAAAGAGAGAAAGGAGAAAGAGAAAAAGACAGAGAGAAAGAGAAAGAGAGAGGAAGGAAGGAACAGAAAAAAGAGAAAGAGAAAGAAAGAAAAAGAGAAAGATCCAATTGGATCTGGCCGAGAAGGAGGCTCAGCGGAAGCACCTCACTGAGGACTAGGAGCACGGGCTTCCAAGCAGAGGGAAGTGCAACGCCAGGTGCCAGCGCCCGGAGGCTCAGCGGGCTGAAATGGTCAGCCAGTTCCAGGCCGTGATGCCGTCCCATTGGAACGAGGCCCTCCGGCCTTTGCCCAAAGCCCCTCACCAGGAGACCCCAAGTTAGAATTTCTGCCCCCTTCCGACCCCCACAAAAAGACCCCGAAGGCAGGAGACTCCCTGCAGCAACACAGACGCCCGTTGCACGTATCCAGCCCAGGGGTCGTAGTTTGAGGACCCCGGATTGAGTGCAATATGAAAAATCCAAATAATTTTTCGGCGGACCACCACCATTACTTCGCGGACCCCAAGTTGGGGACCGCTGATTTGGAGAACCTCACCGCTCTCCATCGCAGAGGTTGCCTTTGTGGTCGTCCCCCCCCCCAGGTAACACCGAAAGACAGCCCCCGCCCCCTTCAGAGGTGTAACCAGGCGCAAGGGGAGAACGGTGTGTCCCATGCTGTGGCGATGCCGGATGGGAGCGTGGCAGCCGAGCGACAGGCCTGGGTGTGGTGGAGAGGGCACAGAAATAGCAGCTTTGGCTATTTTTGGGGGTTTGAGAAAGGAGGAAGTAGAATTCCAGCGAAAAAGGAACCACCGATAGGCGTCATCCTGGCCTTCCAAACCCCCATCGGGGCGTTTTGAGTTCTCAAAGCGAAATAGCAATAGCAATAGCAGTGGACTTATATACCGCTTCATAGGCCTTTCAGGCCTCTCTAAGCGGTTTACAGAGAGTCAGCCTCTTGCCCCCAACAATCTGGGGTCCTCATTTTACCCACCTCGGAAGGATGGAAGGCTGAGTCAACCCTGTTGGCTTGAAGTGGCTTGATTTGCTCAGGAAGTGCTGTGCTCACACCCACGCCTGCAAAGGGACCAATGTTCCCCTTACAGAGGCTAAAGGTGTAGAAGGGAACAGAGCTGGAAGGGGCCTTGGAGGCCTTCTAGTCCAGCCCTACACCGTTGCAGACCAGTGGATGTCCAGGCTCTTCTCAAAAACCTCCAAGGGATGAAGCGCCCACAGCTTCTGGTGGCAAGCAGTTCCCACGGGCTAATGGTGAGGATTACTCCCAACAACCCCCGCTGAAACGTGAGGGAGATTAAAACTTCCGATGAGGCGGCTCATCTGGAGGATCAGGGAGTCACCGAATAAGAGAGCTGGGAGGGGTCTTGGAGGTCATCTAGTCCAACCCCTTATTTGAGCAGAACACACACACACACACACACACAGTCTATCATCCTTCTATCATTCTATTGCTATGTCTATCTATCTACCTACCTATATCTCATCTATCTCATATCTATCTATCTATCTATCTATCTATCTATCTATCTATCTATCTATCTATCTATCTATCGCTATATCTATCTACCTACCTATCGTATCTATCTCATCCACCCATCATTCTATCACTCTATTGCCCTATCTACCTTCCTTATCTATCTTATCTATCAATCTATCATCTTTCTATCTATCATTCTATTGCTATATCTACATCTATCATCTATCTTTCTATCTATCATTCTATTGCTATATCTATCATCTATTTTTCTATCATTCTATTGCTGTATCTATCTATCTATCATCTATCTATCTCTCTATCTATCTCTATCTATCATCTATCTATTTATCTATCATCTATCTTTCTATCATTCTATTGTTTATCTATCATCTATCTATCTATCTATCTCTATCTATCATCTCTCTCTATATATATATATATATATATATATATATCTATCCATCATCTATCCATCTATCCATCATCTATCCATCTATCCATCATCTATCCATCTATCCATCTATCCATCTATCCATCCATCCATCCATCCATCCATCCATACCATCCATCCATCCATCCATCTATCTTCATGAGACCTTATAGCATTTGAGACAAATGACCGTCCAATCTCTTCTTGAAAACCTCCAGTGAGGAAGCGCCTACAACTTCTAGTGGCAAGCTGTTCCACTGGTCAACTGTCCTCACTGTCAGGAAGTTTCTCCTCGGTTCTAGGTTGCTTCTCCCCCTTGCTTAATTTCCATCCGTTCTTTCTTGTCCTGCCTTCCGGTGCTTTGGAGAATGGGTGCCCCCCCCCCTCCTCTTCTTTGGGGGCAGCCCCACAAATAGTGGAAGACGGCTATCTTCTCTCCCCTGGGTCCCTTTTCTTCTCTCTAGACTGGCCAAACGCCATTCCTGCAGCCGTTTCTTCCCGTCTTTTGGCCTTCCCCCCCCAATCCCTCTTCTCTGCGTTCGTGTCCCCAGAGGTTGTGGGGGCTCCCATCCCTGGAGGCTTTAAAGAGGAGGCTGGAGACCCATTGGTCTGGAAAGGTGCAGGGTCTCCTGTTTGAGCAAGGGTTGGACTAGAACAGTGTTTCCCAACCTTGGCAACTTGAAGATGTCTGGACTTCAACTCCCAGAATTCCCCAGCCAGCGAATGCTGGCTGGGGAATTCTGGGAGTTGAAGTCCGGACATCTTCAAGTTGACAAGGTTGAGAAACACTGTCCTAACCACTGCTGGGGAATTCTGGGAGTTGAAGTCCGGACATCTTCAAGTTGACAAGGTTGAGAAACACTGTCCTAACCACTGCTGGGGAATTCTGGGAGTTGAAGTCCGGACATCTTCAAGTTGACAAGGTTGAGAAACACTGTCCTAACCACTGCTGGGGAATTCTGGGAGTTGAAGTCCGGACATCTTCAGATTGCCAAGGTTGGGAAACACTGGACTAGAAGACCTCCAAGGTCCCTTCCAGCCCCACGGCTCCTACAATTACAGCTGGACACAATACCTAAGCCATCTCTGTCCGCCTCCCCCCTCCTTTGCTACCCAAACAGGGTGATAAAAGACAATTAAACGGAAAGGGGGGAAGCACGAGGGGGGGACGACGATGGCCGCAGGCCCACTGAGGAATTCTGGGAATCGAAGTCCCCAAGTCACAAAGGGGACATTGTGTACCACACACAAACACACACAAACACACACACACAGAGTAGCAGCTACCTTTGTCTAGAATAGAGGCGACAAAATCATTTTTTAATAGTGGGAGGAGGAAGAAGAGGGAGGAAGCTTCGGGTGTGACACGGGAGTTCTCAGCAGCTCAACACACAAACACACACAAACACACCCACACACAGCACCCTTGTCTGTCTCTGAGGTGAGCAGGCATCCGGTCTTTCACTTTCAAATCCTTCAGCCAAGCCCTCCACCCCGTCACTTCTAACATTAAACTATGGAAGCACCAAAAAGATATGGGGTGGGTGGGGAGAAATGATATTTGTTGGGTCAAAGAAAATCATTGTCCCAAGTTGGCGTGAAATGTCTTGTGGCTGTCTCATCTAAGAAGACCCCGGGGTCAGGGGCGAAATGGCACAGGGGCTTCTGGCTCCTAGCTGCCGTTGGTTTCATTTAGCAGAACAACAGAGTTGGTGGGGACCGTGGAGGTCTTCTAGTCCAACCCTTAACCCCCCTGCTCAAACAGGAAGCCCTAGGCCATGCCAGACAAAGAAACCCCTCCTGATTTAGGTCCAGTTTTTCTCCCCTCTCCTTTGAGATCCAGAAAAGGGGGAAACCCTCCTCCGAAGGTTGGGGTGACAGAAGCCAGAAAGCACATTAATTTATCCAACAGCCATGGATAATTAATGATCGATTGCTTTATAAGGAAAGAGAGAGAGAGGGAGGGAGACGGTGAGTGAAAGAGAATGTGAGAGTGAGAGAAAGAGAGAGTGAGAATGAAAGAGAATGTGAAAGAGTGAGAGAGAAAAAGAGTGAGGGAGTGAGAAAGAAGAGTGAAGAGAGTGAGAGAGAATGTGAAAGAGAGTGAGACAGAAAGAGTGAGAGAGTGAAAGAGAGAGAAAGAAAGAGTGAAAGAAAAAGTGAGTGTGAAAAGAGTGAAAGATAAAGAGAGTGAGTGAAAGAGAGTGAGAAAGAGTGAAAGAAAATGAGAGAGTGAGAAAGTGAGTAAAAGAGTGTGAGAAAGAGAGACAGTGAAAGAGAAAGCATGAAAGAAAGAGAAAGAGGGTGTGAATGAGAAAGAGAGTGAAAGAAAAATAGCAAGACAGAGTGAAAGAGAAAGAGAGAGTGAGAGAGAAAGGGAGAAAGAAAGAGAGTGAGATGGAGAAAGAGAGAGTGAAAGAGTGAAAGAGAAAGAGAAAGAGTGTGAGAAAGAGAGAGTGAGTGAGAAATGGAGAGTTTGAGAGAGAGTGAGAAAGAGAAAGGGAGAAAGAGAGTGAGATGGAAAGAGAGAGAGAGAGAGAAAGAGAGTGAAAGAATGAAAGAGAGAGTGAGTGAGAAAGGGAGTAAGAGAGAAAGAGAAATAGAGTGAGAAAGAGAGAAAGGGAGAAAGAAAGAGAGTGAGATGGAGAAAGAGAGAGAGAGAGAGAGATGAAATCTGAGGATCTTGTGACTCAAAGGTTCCCACATCATAGAGAAGAGAGAGAGAGATGGATTGATGGCATGCAATTCACAACAAATATCAAGCTTAACACGCAAGATTCAGCTACAGGTAGTCCTCGACTTACGACACTTCATTTAGTGACCGTTCGAAGTTACGACGGCCCTGGAAAAAGGGACTTTTAACCGTTTTTGACGCTTGTCACCATTGCCGCATCCCCCCGTCACGTGATCAAAATTCGGCCGCTGGGCAATGGATTCCTACTTACAACGGTCGCAGTGCGGCGTCCCTGGGGGGTCACGTGATCCCCCGTCGCGACCTTCGGACAAGCGGAGCCCATGGGGAAGCCGGGCTCACTTAACAACCGGGCTACTCGCTTAACAACGGTCGCGATTCTCTTAATAATTGTGGCCCCAAAAGTCGTAAAAAGGGGGGCAAAACTCCCGTCGCCGTCCTGCTTAGTGGCAGAAATGCGGCCGTAAGTCGAGGACTGCCTGTATTGTCTTGAACACACCTCCGTTCTCTTCCTTCTTCCTCTGTCGCCAGCTAAATAAATTCCCTTTTTAACCCCCCCAGTCGCAATCAAGACATAAAACCTGAGTCCAGCTAGTTTCCACACTAAGAGGAAGAATGGGGGAGTATTGCACAGTTAGTCCTCGACTTCTAACCGTTCATTTAGCGACCGTTCGAAGATAAAACAGGTCTGAAAAAAGCCGGATTCATTTAACGACCGTGTTGCTCGCTTGACCGCTGAGATGCAACTCAACCGTCGGGGCGGGAAAGGTGGCAAAATGGGCCCAAATACACCGCCTCGCTTAGAGAAAGAGAAAGGCTTTGGGCTCCCTGGTGGTCGTAAGTCGAGGACTAACCGCTGCTTGCAAACTGAGGCTGCCACCCGTCTGGCCCTCTGCTGAATTCTCCCCCTTGGGGAGACGGGGGGGGGGGGTGTGTGTGTGAATTTTAACAACCTCCAGGTGATTTGCCCCTCCTTCCCCTCAGCTCATAGTCCCGGGAGATATTACTACCTATAGTAACTTAAAAGTAAGGCTGTGGCAGCCACAGAAATCAAAACCACCCGCTTAGGGTTGTTTTGGACGGCGTTTCACCAACCCGGTTCTACTTCCCCGCCGCCGAATTCCTTTAGGGATCCTAGACCACCACACCAGCCAAGCCCGTCACACCATCCTTTCACTCCTACGTCACACACAACGCCCGTTCTTTTTGTCGGACGTATCGGGAACACACATCATCGTCGTCGTCCAGAGAACAGGTTTTCGTTTATCTGACGGCAGAGGTTCGGGGGACGGGATCCGTGATCGCCCTCGGCCTTGAATCCACTCCGCACCCCTGCCTCTTATTTACGGCCAGCAAAGGGGGGGATCCGCCCTGAACTCTGGCAAGCCGATTGGATCCCTGGAGCAGTAAGTGGAAGCCTCCTCTGTACATAAGATGGGGTTGTGATAGGAAGAGAATGTGTGTAGCTCGGGGTTGGACAGGGGAGGGGGGGGCTTGTTGGCTTTTTTTGGGGGGGGAAGGCCAGATGTTTTGTGACCCAACTAGGGAACGTCATCAGGGCTAGAAGGGAAGGAGGTCTAGCAGAGAAAAGGAGGAGGAGGGAGGAGACTGTGGGCTCCTTGGTGTTCTCTGAGCTGGATGGTTTCCTTGCAAACATTTGGGGAGAGGAGGAGGAAGAGGAGAAGAACTTTGGGGTCTTTGTGGGGTCTCTGAGCTGGGTGGTTTCCTTGCAAACATTTGGGGAGAGGAGGAGAAGGAAGAGGAAAAGGAGAGGAGGAACGTGGGGTTCTTGGGGGGTCTCTGAGCTGGATGGTTTTTCTTGCAGACATCTCATGACCCAACTAGGGAATATCATCAGTTTCAGAAGGGGGAGGAGGAGGAAGAGTAAGGTTGTGGGTTCTTTGGTGCTCTCTGAGCTGGATGGTTTCCCTGCAAACATTTGGGGAGAGGAGGAGGAAGAGAGAAGAATGTGGAGGAGGACTTGGGGGTCTTTGGGGGGGTCTCTGAGCTGGGTGGTTTTCCTTGCAGATGTTTCATGAACCAACTAGGGAACATCATCAGTGCTGGAAGGAAGGAAGGAATGAAGGGAGGGAGGAAGAAAATAAGGAAGGGAGGGAGGAAGGAAGAAAAGAAGGAAGAAAAGAAGGAAGGGAGGGAGGGAGGAAGAAAAGAAGGAAGGGAGGGAGGGGAGGATTGTGGGATCCTTGCTCTCTGAGTTTGATGGTTTCCTTGCAGATGTTTCATGAACCAACTAGGGAACATCATCAGTGCTGGAAGGAAGGAATGAAGGGAGGGAGGGAGGAAGAAAAGAAGGAAGAGAGGGAGGGAGGGGAGGAAGGAAGAAGGGAGAAAAGAAGGAAGGGAGGGAGGAGGATTGTGGGATCCTTGCTCTCTGAGTTTGATGGTTTCTTGCAGATGTTTCATGACCCAACTAGGGAACCTCATCAGCGCTGGAAGGAAGGAAGGAATGGAAGGAGGAAGGAAGGAAGGAAGGGAGGGAAGAGGAGGACTGTGGGGTCCTTGGTGCTCTCTGAGCTGGGTGGTTCCCTTGCAGACGTTTCATGACCCAACTAGGGAACCTCATCAGTGCTGGAAGGAAGGAATGAAGGGAGGGAGGGAGGAAGAAAAGAAGGAAGGGAGGGAGGGAGGAAGAAAAGAAGGAAGGGAGGGAGGGAGGGAGGAGGATTGTGGGATCCTTGCTCTCTGAGTTTGATGGTTCCCTTGCAGACGTTTCATGACCCAACTAGGGAACCTCGTCAGTGCTGGAAAGGAAGGAGGTGTGCTCTCTGTTTACATGCTCCCGTAGTGGCTCTCCCCGCCTGTGTTGGGGGGGGGGGGGTTGAGGGTTCTTGGGAATTCCTCAATTAGTTCCCAGCCCTCAATTAAGAGTTGCTCACCAGTAACCGGCACACCGATAAGCAGAGATTAAACCCAGGATTAGTCATCAGGGCAACGACCAAGCAGCTGATCAAGGAAGCACCAAATGGAGCAAGTCAAACAGCTTAATGAAGGAACCACCAAAACCGCTTCGAACCCTTGACAGGACAAACCAACTTTGAGATAAAGAGAGAGGAGGGCTTTCTAGCGCTGATGAGGTTCTCCAGCTGGGTCATGAGACGTCTGCCAGGAAAACCACCAAGACTCAAAGAGCACCAAGGACCCCCCCAGTTATCCCTTTTCCTCTCCCACCGCCCCAATTCTCTGTCTCCTGCACTCTGCAAGCCCCTCTTCCCTTCTGGACTGATGGCGTTCTGTAGTTGGGTCATGAAACGTCTGGAAGTAAACAACCAAGACTTAGAGAGCACTAAGGACCCCCACAGTTGTTCCTCCTCCTCGCAAACTCCACTCTCTTCTAGCTCTGATGTTGTTATGTAGCTAGGTCCATGAAACATCTGCAAGGAAACCACCAAGCTCGGAGGACACCAAGGACTCCACACTCCTTTTCTTCCTCCTCCTCCTCCACTCCTAGCACTGATGATATTCCCTAGTTGGGTCATGAAACGTCTGCAAGAAAACCACCAAGCTCAGAGAGAATGAAGGAGCCCACTCTTCTCCTTTCCTTCCTCCTCTCATCCTCCTCCTCCTCTCTGCAAACACCACTTCCTCCTAGCACTGATAATATTCCGTAGTTGGGTCATGAGACAGCTGCAAAATAACAACCCCCCAGCTCAGAGACCCCCAAGGACCCCATAGTCCTCCTCCCCTTCTCCTCCTCCTCTCTACAAACAATACTCCCTCCTAGCACTGATGATATTCCGTAGTTGGGTCATGAAACGTCTTCAGGAAAACAACCAGGTTCAGAGAGAATGAAGGACCCCATTCTTCTCCTTTCCTTCCTCCTCCTCCTCTTCTCTTCCTCCTCCTCCTCTTCCTCCTCCTCTCCTCCTCCTCTTCCTCTCCTCCTCTTCCTCCACTCCCTTCTAGCACTGATGATGTTCCCTAGTTGGGTCATGAAACGTCTGCAAGAAAACAACCAGGTTCAGAATGAAGGACCCCATTCTTCTCCTTTTCTTCCTCCTCTCATCCTCCTTCTCCTCTTCCTCCTCTCTGCAAACACCACTTCCTCCTAGCACTGATGATATTCCCTAGTTGGGTCATGAGACGGCTGCAAAACAACCCTCCCCAGCTCAGAGACCCCCAAGGACTCCACAGTCCTCCTCCTCTTCTCCTCCTCCTCCTCTCTGCAAACAATACTCCCTCCTAGCACTGATGATGTTCCCTAGTTGGGTCATGAAACGTCTTCAGGAAAACAACCAGGTTCAGAGAGAATGAAGGACCCCATTCTTCTCCTTTCCTTCCTCCTCCTCCTCTTCTTCTTCCTCTTCTTCTTCCTCCTCCTCTTCCTCCACTCCCTTCTAGCACTGATGATGTTCCCTAGCTGGGTCATGAAACGTCTACAAGAAAACTACCAAGTTTAGAGAGAATGAAGGACCCCATTCTTCTCCTTTCCTTCCTTCTCCTCTTCTCCTCCTCTTCTCCTCCTTCTTCTCTTCTTCCTTTTCTTCCTCCTCCTCCTCTTCCTCCACTCCCTTCTAGCCCTGATGATATTCCCTAGTTGGGTCATGAAACATCTTCAAGAAAACTACCAAGTTTAGAGAGAATGAAGGACCCCATTCTTCTCCTATTCTTCCTCCTCTCATCCTCCTTCTCCTCTTCCTCCTCTTCCTCCTCCTCCTCCTCTCTGCAAACCCCACTCCCTCCTAGCACTGATGATATTCCCTAGTTGGGTCATGAGACGGCTGCAAAATACCCCCCCCAGCTCAGAGACCCCCACAGTCCTCCTCCCCTTCTCCTCCTTCTTCTCCTCTTCCTCCTCCCCCTTTCCTTCCTCTACTCTTCAACCACCCCCCCTCCTACTTGTACCACTGATCTTGTTACCTAGTTGGGTCATGAAACGTCTGTGAGAAAACCACCCAGCTCAGAGAGCCCTCCAGGAGCCCCCAGTCCTTCCTCCCTTCGAGCAACGATGAGGCTCCCTAGTTGGGTCATGACGACCACCCAGCTGAGCCTCCCCGCCCTTTCCTGCCTCTTCCTCCCCACAAGCCCATGCGGCCGCATAGTGTAACCTAGCCGGGTCCTGAGACGTCTCCAAGACCCCCCTCGAGTAAGGGAAGGCCTTATCAAGCCCCCCCACACAGGGAAGCCCCCCTCCCGCCCTCTGCACGTCCTCAGAGGCGCCCTACTCACGGTGCGGGCCTGCCGTCGCAGCAGGTAGAGCAGGAAGCTCCAGAGCTTGGCGGCGAAGGCCAGGAAGGCCCGGAGGCCGAGCAGGCACTGCGAGCGCATCATCCCGCCGGCGGGGCCCGCCGCGCCCCCGGCCCGGCCCAGCTCCGCCAGCTTCCAGCGGGGGGAAGAGGGACGGCCGAGGGGAAAGAGGAGGAGGACGGCAGGGCCCTCCGAAGGGGGTCAGCCCGTGCCGGCGGGCCCCGCCATCCCCGGCTCCCTCGCCCGCTCGCTCGTTCGCCCGGCCGCCTGAGGGGGAAGCGCTGGGCCCCCCTCCCCCGCCGACGCTCGCCTCCGCTTGCCAGAGGGACCGCTTCCGGATCAACCGACCGAGCGCCCAGCGTCTGCTTCCGGGGCGGGAGGAAGGGGAGGCGCGTCCAATTAGAAGGCGAGGCAGGAGGGGAAGGCGGGGCTGAGGGGACCCCGCGCATGCGCGCCTCCGCTTTGTGAACCAACCAACCCCCTCCAAAAAAAGGAAATAAAGGAGACCGTGGAGGAATTTGAAAGCGAGAGATGGGCTAGCGGAGCCGGCCAGTCAGCGTGCGGTTCAGACGCGCATGCGCCGTCAAGACGGGGGGAAAAAAAGAAGTGAAGACGCATGCGCGGATATTTCCCGCTTTTTCTCTCACACAAGTTGAAATGCAAAATAAAAAATAAAAAAAATTATCTCTCTATATATGTGTGTGTGTGTGTGTGCATTTTGTTGTCTGCTTCTTTTGTGGTTTCCCTAACACCCTACAACTGTGGAAAGCAGGGAGGGGTTTGATGCTGAGGATGATCTTCAGAGGGGAGGTGGGCAACACTGCAGGGTTGGTTTTCCCCCCTCTCTTTCACACCACACAGACTAAGCAGGGAAGGTGTGATTTATTTTTTTCTTCTTCTTGGTCCTGGAGTCATTACGCGGCTGTCCCAAAGCAGTTCTCGGGGCCTTGAGATCTGGTTTTTACGCAGCCTTGCAATTTCTGCTTTTTGTCCATTTTCCAAAAATTATGTTTCCCTTTATGTAAAAATAATAATAATAGAGATCTAGATTTGGCCTTAAAATGAAGCACTCAGGTTTCATTTAATAAACTGTGGTCACTAGACGGGTGGACATCAACTCCCAGAATTCCCCAGCCAGCTATGCTGGCTGGGGAATTCTGGGAGTTGAAGTCCACCCATTTTAAGAGTTGTCAATCCTGAGAAAATAACTCTTCGAAGGGGTTTATATTCCCCCAAAGATGCAGTCATGTAAGTCACCCACATCGATCATTTTGTAAAAAAAAAAAACACAATTCCATGGCAAATTTTTAAATGCACAAAAAGATGCAAACAGGGCGATGATTTATTGTTTATAGAATAGAGAATCGAATGGAATGAATAATAAAATATAGAATTAGATTAGAATAGAATAAGGAATAGAAAGTAGAATAGAAAGTAGAATAGAATAGAAAATCGAATGGAGTGAATAATAAAATATAGAATTAGATTAGATTAGAATAAGGAATAGAAAGTAGAATAGAAAGTAGATTAGAATAGAATAGAAAATCGAATGGAATGAATAATAAAATATAGAATTAGATTAGATTAGATTAGAATAGAATAAGAAATAGAAAGTAGAATAGAATAGAAAATCGAATGGAATGAATAATAAAATATAGAATTAGATTAGATTAGAATAGAATAAGAAATAGAAAGTAGAATAGAATAGAAAATCGAACGGAATGGAATAATAAAATATAGAATTAGATTAGATTAGATTAAGAAATAGAAAGTAGAATAGAATAGAAAATCGAATGGAATGAATAATAAAATATAGAATTAGATTAGATTAGAATAGAATAAGGAATAAAAAGTAGAATAGAAAGTAGAATAGAATAGAAAATCGAATGGAATGAATAATAAAATATAGAATTAGATTAGATTAGAATAGAATAAGGAATAGAAAGTAGAATAGAATAGAAAATCGAACGGAATGGAATAATAAAATATAGAATTAGATTAGATTAGATTAAGAAATAGAAAGTAGAATAGAAAATCGAATGGAATGAATAATAAAATATAGAATTAGATTAGATTAGAATAGAATAAGGAATAAAAAGTAGAATAGAAAGTAGAATAGAATAGAAAATCGAATGGAATGAATAATAAAATATAGAATTAGATTAGATTAGAATAGAAAGGAATACAAAGTAGAATAGAATAAACAGAAAATCGAATGGAATGAATAATAAAATATAGAATTAGATTAGAAGGAATAGAAAGTAGAATAGAATAGAATAGAAAATCAAATGAAATGAATAATAAAATATAATTAGATTAGATTAGAATAGATTAGAATAGAAAATAGAATAGAATAGAAAATAGAATAAATAGGAAATAGAATAGAATTCTTTATTGGCCAAATGTGATTGGACACACAAGGAATTTGTCTTTGCTGCATAAGCTCTCGGTGTACATAAAAAGACAAGATCCGCGTCATCAATTGCAAAAGTTCAGGAAAGAGGAAAAAGTGCCAGAAGGAATTAAGGAGAAACTTCCTAACAGTGAGAACAATTAACCAGTGGAACTGCTTGCCACCAGAAGCCATGGATGCTCCATCACTGGAGGTTTTCAAGAAGAGATTGGAAACGCCACTTGTCTGAAATGGTCTAGGGGTCTTCTTCTTGAGCAGGAGGTTGGGCTAGAAGACCTCTAAGGTCCCTTCCAGCTCGGTTATTCTATTCTATTGCATTGAGAAGTCGGACGGAGCCTGTCCTGTCGGCACTCAAGATAGTTTATTGGCTGCTTGGCTCGGAATCTCTCCTTTCGTCAAAAGGATGGAGGGTATCAAATCCCTCTGTCCACCGTCAGCAATTCCTCTCCGGGATCCAAACCGGTTTTACTCCTCTCCTTTCCCAGAAAAAAAAAGCAGCAAATCTGGATGGATTTTTCTCTCTTCGGATGGCCCCGGGTTCCGATTTGCCCTGCCAGAACATTCCTCGCGCTTCACCGGTTCTGCCCCCCCCTCCACCTCCCCTCCATCGTTCCCAAGTTGCAGCTCTCCAGGAAGATGTGTGGCAGGATTCCAGTTCCAGATGTGGAACAACTTCCCCCCCGTTTCGCTTTCAGACGTCCAAGTCGTCATCGGGATCTTCGTCGTCAAAGTCATCGGCGGCGTCCGGTTCGTAGTAGATTTTGCCTTCCTCCGTGGATGTTTGTAGCAGGGAGGACTTCCTGGAAGGGAGGAAGGAAGCAGAGGAGAAGAAAAAAAGGATTTGTCTGCCTATAATCCATCCGCTCTCTCTCTCTTTCACACATCTTTATTCATCCATCCATCCTCTGGGAGGTGTTTTGATCCCTGGAGGTTTTCATGGAGAGCTTGGAGAGCCGTTGGTCTGAAAGGCTGTATAAGGCCTCCTGCTTGAGCAGGGGGTTGGACTAGACGACCTCCAGGGTCCCTTCCCATCCTTTGATTCTATGGTCTGTCTATCTAACCTCTCCCTTCCTCCCTCTATCATCTGTTTCTATCATCTCTCTCTCTCTCTATGTGTGTCTTATTATGGTATCTACCACCTATCTATGCCCGTCTGTCTATCATCTATGCCTATCTGTCTGTGTTTGTCTATTTATCTATCATCTATTATAATCTATGTATATTTTTATCTCTCTCCTCTCGCTCTCTCTTTTCTACCTATGTACATCCATCCATCCATCCATCTAATCTATCCTATCATCCATCCATCCATCCATCATCTCTCACTCTCTATTTATCCATCCTACCTACTTATCTATCTATCTATATCTATCTATCTATCTATCTATCTATCTATCTATCTATCTATCTATCCATCCATCCATCCATCCATTCTATCTATCTACCTACATACCTATCTATCTATCTATCTATCTATCTATCTATCTATCTATCTATCTATCTATCTATCCATCCATCCATCCATCCATCCATCCATCCATCCTACTTATCTATCTATCTATCTATCTATCTATCTATCTATCTATCTATCTATCTATCTATCTATCTATCTATCATCTATCTATCTATCTATCTATCTATCTATCTATCTATCTATCATCTATCTATCTATATCTATCTATCCATCCATCCATCCATCCATCCATCCATCCATCCATCCTATCTACCTACATACTTATCTGTCTGTCTGTCTGTCTGTCTGTCTGTCTGTCTATCTATCTATCCATCCATCCATCCTTTCCTTCCATCCATCCATCCATCCATCCATCCTATCTATTTACCTACCTACCTACCTACCTACCTACCTACCCACCCACCCACCCACCCACCCACTCATCCAATCTATCATCTATCTAACATTGAGGTTCTTAAGAAGAGGCCATTTGTCTGAGATGTTATAGGGCCTCCTGCTTGAGCAGGGGGTTGGACTAGATGACCTCCAAGGTTTCTTCCACCTCTATTATTCTACGTATTTATAAAACTGATGTGCTTCTCTATCTCATTACCCAAGCGAGGAACCAAGACGTGTTCGACGTAAACCTCACAGAGGTATGAGGTCCTTTATTTTTTATTTATATATTTACATCCCGCCTTTTTTCGTTTTACAAACAACTTAAGGTGCAAACGTATCCAATATTCCTTCCTCCTCTTTTCCCCACAACAGCTGGCTTTTAGGCCTAAGGCAGGACTAGAACTCCCTGTCTCCTGGTGATTGGCCCAAAGTCACCCAGCCGGCCTTCGTGGCTAAGGCGGGACTAGAACTCCCAGTCTCCTGCTTCCTAACCTCCTGCCTTCACTACTAGGCAAAAATGGCTCTTAAGGAACGTGCCAACTGAATGTAAATATACATATTTTAAAATATAGGTTTTTTTTAAAAAAAATGGAATGTGCCAATTAAGTCTTGGTCCATTGTGCTTAAAAGTTGCCAAGTGGGCTCCGTTGAATGGAAGATTTCATATTTGTAGGCGTCTTCTGCCCTTCTCTCCTTGCCAAAATATTCTAAGCCCCCCCGCCGGGCCGTTTTGTGGAGGGCGCTGGGCAGCGTGTAAATTGAATCGGTGGTCAAATGAAATATTCCGAGAGGAAATTACAGAAAGAGACGGAGGTCCTTACTTTTCCTCGCTGAACTGGTACGGGAGAGGCACCGATTCTCTGGCTTGGCGCTCGGCCTCCGTGAGACGCAGGTTGAAGGTCAGGCGGGCCGTCGGATCAACCTGGAGAGATGTCCAAGGTTAACGGCGTTCGTGGATCAAAGGAAAGAAAGAAAGAAAGAAAGAAAGAAAGAAAGAAGGAAAGAAAGAAAGAGAAAGGAAGGAAGGAAGGAAGGAAAGAAAGAGAAAGGAAGGAAGGAAGAAAGAAAGAAGGAAAGAAAGGAAGGAAGGAAGGAAGGAAAGAGAAAGGAAGGAAGAAAGAAAGAAAGAAAGAAAGAAAGAAAGAAGGAAAGAAAGGAAGGAAAGAAAGAAAGAGAAAGGAAGGAAGGAAAGAAAGAGAAAGGAAGGAAGGAAGGAAGGAAAGAAAGAGAAAGGAAGGAAGAAAGAAAGAAAGAAAGAAGGAAGAAAAGAAAGAGAAAGAAAGGAAGGAAGGAAAGAAAGAAAGAGAAAGGAAGGAAGGAAAGAAAGAGAAAGGAAGGAAGGAAGGAAGGAAAGAAAGAGAAAGGAAGGAAGAAAGAAAGAAAGAAAGAAGGAAGAAAAGAAAGAGAAAGAAAGGAAGGAAGGAAAGAAAGAAAGAGAAAGGAAGGAAGGAAAGAAAGAGAAAGGAAGGAAGGAAGGAAGGAAAGAAAGAGAAAGGAAGGAAGAAAGAAAGAAAGAAAGAAGGAAGAAAAGAAAGAGAAAGAAAGAAGGAAGAGAAAAGAAAGAGAAAGAAAGGAAGGAAGAAGAAAGAAAGAAAGAAGGAAGGAAAGAAAGAGAAAGAAAGGAAGGAAGGAAAGAAAGAGAAAGGAAGGAAGAAATTAGGAAAGAAGGAAAGAAGGAAAGAAAGGAAGGAAGGAAGGAAAGAAAGAGAAAGGAAGGAAGAAAGAAAGAAAGAAGAAAGAAAGAAAGAGAAAGGAAGGAAGGAAGGAAGGAAAGAGAAAGGAAGGAAAGAAAGAGAAAGGAAGGAAGGAAGGAAGGAAAAAAAGAAAGAGAAAGGAAGGAAGGAAGTAGGGAAGGAGGGAGAGAGGGAGGGAGGGAGGGAGGAAGGAAGGAAGGAAGAAAGAAAGAAAAGAATTCCCTGTGCAGAAGCAGCCATCTGGGTAGGTTTAGTTGAGCCCAGCATTTCTCAAACTGGACCACTTTTAAGATGATTCGCTTACCAACTGCACGGATCGCTTCTCAACTGCAGTGATTCGCTTAACAACGGGGGGGGGGGGGGGGGGCAAACGAGCTGCAGAATCAGTGCCGGTTAGTTTTCACCACCACTTTGCTTTAACAATGGAAATTCTGCTCCCAAATTGAAGCCTTTAAGTCAGTGTTTCTCAACCTTGGGAACTTGAAGATGTCCGGAATTCAACTCCCAGAATTCCCCAGCCAGCGAATTCGCTGGCTGGGGAATTCTGGGAGTTGAAGTCCGGACATCTTCAAGTGGCCAAGGTTGAGAAACACTGCTTTTAAGTCAACCGTGTTGCATTATTTCTAAAATATCTGCTCGTCTTCTCAAGCAAACCTGCCTCTCCACCCCCCCCCCCAAATTTCCTGGATTTCTTTCTTCCTGACAAAGAGCCCCCCTGAATCCCCCCACCCCCAACTAACCAAACCCTGCCCCCAATTCATCGGTCGCGACGCCAAGATACGCACCGTGGCGAGACCCCGTCCTTCCTCCGCCTCGTCCTCTCTGGAAACGCCTTTTGGTGGGGGCTCGCCGAGGGAATTTGAACCCAAACCCCGGGAGGATGCTGAAGAGTTCTGTCTGGGGAGGGAAGGGCAGAATGAGGGGGGGGGAGAAGGCAGTGGTGAAATGTAAATGTTTTTGCCCACGGTTCTCTGGGCGTGGCTTGGTGGGCATGCCAACTTTAATTTTTGAAGCATGTTTTTATTACCTATGTGCCCAAACCGATAGTAAAAACTGTCTCTGCTTCCTTTTCTTCTCCTTCCCATTTCTCCATCCATCCATCCTTCCTTTTCTTTCCTTCATTTCACCCTTCCTTCTTTCTTTTCTTCCCTCCCTCCACTAATTTCTTACCCTTATTGCCCCCCTCTCTACTTCTTTCCTCTTTTCATCCTTCTTTTCTCTTTCCTCTCTCCCTCCACTAATTTCCTCCCTTCCTTCCCTTTATCTCCTCTTTTCACCCTTCCTTCTTTCTTTCCTTCTCTCCCTCCACTAATTTTCTCTTCCTCTTTTTACCCTTCCTTCCTTTTCTTCTCTCTCCACTAATTTTCCTTCCTTTCTTCTTTCCTTCCTTTCCCTTTATTTTCCCCCTCTACTTCTTTCCTCTTTCACCCTTCCTTTCTTCTAATGTTTCATCTCTCCCTCCACTTTTTCTTTCTTTCTTTCCTTCCTTCCTTCAATACAATACAATACAATACAATAGCAGTCTATCTATCTATCTATCTATCTATCTATCTATCTATCTATCTATCTATCTATCATCTATCTATCTATCCATCCATCCATCCATCCATCCATCCATCCATCCATCCATGTATCCATCCATCTATCCATCTATCCATGCATCCATGAATTTGCCTTCTCTCTCACAGAGGGTCTTCTAGGAGTCATATGATAAAGTATATCTATCTATCTATCTATCTATCTATCTATCTATCTATCTATCTATCTATCTATCTATCTATCTATATCTGATCTCTCTCTCTCCATCCATCCATTCAATATAATAGCAGAGTTGAAAGGGACCTTGGAGGTCTTCTAGTCCAACCCCCTGCCTAGGCAGGAAACCCTATACCGTTCCAGACAAATGGCTATCCAGCATCTTCTTAAAGACTTCCAGCGTTGGGGCATTCACAACCTCTGGAGGCAACTTCTGTTCCACTGATTAAATGTTCTCACTGTCAGGAAATTTCTCCTCCGTTCTAGGTTGCTTCTCTCCTTGATTAGTTTCCACCCATTGCTTCTTGTTCTGCCCTCTGGGGCCTTGGAGAAGAGTTTGACTCCCTCTGCTTTGTGGCAACTCCTGAGAAATTGGAAGATGCTATCCTGTCTCCCCATGTCCTTCTTTTCATTAATACAATACAATACAATATAATAGCAGAGTTGGAAGGGACCTTGGAGGTCTTCTAGTCCAACCCCCTGCCTAGGCAGGAAACCCTATACCGTTCCAGACAAATGGCTATCCAACATCTTCTTAAAGACTTCCAGTGTTGGGGCATTCACAACCTCTGGAGGCAACTTCTGTTCCACTGATTCATTGTTCTTAACTGTCATGAAATTTCTCCTTGGTTTTAAGTTGCTTCTCTCCTTGATTAGTTTCCACCCATTGCTTCTTGTTCTGCCCTCAGGTGCCTTGGAGAATAGCTTGACCCCCTCTTCTTTGTGGTTTCCTTCCCTCCCTATCATTTATCAGCCAGGAAGTAAAAAAAAACGGGGCAAAATCCCACTTCTTTCACATACATCCTCATTTAACCCTGGATGAAAAGACATTTCCCTGCATTTCTGATTCCAGAGCTGAGCTTTGGAAGGCCTGGGCCATCTCTGCCGTGGGTCAAAGGAAGCCCACCTCACCTTCTGCAGAAGCCTGCTCCCCCTCTTTCTATGGAGGACCACAGCAGTTCGGGGGCTCCCATCCCCACCTCGTCCGCACCCCGGTCCTGGCTGCAGGGTTACCACCAGGCGTGCCAGCGTCTTCAACACGTCCAGCTGGGCAGGCGGGTGCAAATCCCCGTGGACGAGCGCCACGATGCGGACAATTTTCAGCCCTGCGGAGAAAAGGAGATTTTGAGGAATCCCCAAGGCTGCTCCTGCCTTCAAGCGGCCTCAGGATTCACTCGGACCTTTGATGAGATTCACTGAGAAGAGGAAGCAACTGAATCCGGATGGATGTGATGTCCAAAAAGAGCTTCCTTGTAGAGTTAGCTCTATCTATCTATATCTCTCTATCTCTCTATCTCCATCCATTCATCTATATCTATATCTATCTATCTATCTATCTATCTATCTATCTATCTATCTATCTATCTATCTATATCTATCTCCATTCATATCTATCTATCTATCTATCTATCTATCTATCTATATCTATCTCCATTCATATCTATCTATCTATCTATCTATCTATCTATCTATCTATCTATCTATCTATCTATCTATCTATCTCTATCTTTCTCCATCCATTCATATCTATCTATTTCTATTTCTATTTCTATTTCTATTTCTATCTATCTATCTATCTATCTATCTATCTATCTATCTATCTATCTATCTATCTATCTATCTATCTTTCTCCATCCATTCATATCTATTTCTATTTCTATTTATCTATCTATCTATCTATCTATCTATCTATCTATCTATCTATCTATCTATCTATCTATCTATCTATCTATCTATCTATCTATCTATCTCCATCCATTCATATCTATCTATTATCTATCTATATCTATCTATCTATCTATCTATCTATCTATCTATCTATCTATCTATCTATCTATCTACCTCCATCCATCCATCCATCCATCCATCCATCCCCCCCTCTCTCTCTATCTCCATCCATTCATATCTATCCATCCATCCATCCATCCATCCATCCATCCATCCATCCATCCATCCATCCAACCAACCTACCTACCTACCTACCTACCTACCTACCTACCTACCTATCCTATCCTATCCTATCCTATCCTATCCTATCCTATCCTATCCTCTATTATAGATCTATGTATCTATGTATATCTTTACCTACCTCTCTCTATATATATATATGTCTAAGTATCTACCATCCATCCTTCTTTCCTTCTTCCCTCCCATTTACCTAGGAGAGAAGCAACTTAGAACTGAGGAGAAACTTCCTGACAGTGAGAACAACTAATCAGTGGAACAGAAGTTGCCTCCAGAAGTTGTGAATGCTCCATCACTGGACATTTTGAAGAAGAGGTTGGATATCCATTTGTCTGAAGTGGTGTAGGGTTTCCTGCCTAGGCAGGGGGGAGGACTAGAAGACCTCCAAGGTCCCTTCCAACTCTGCTAGGCTATGCTATTCTAAGTCTATTCTATTTCTATTCCCTATTGTATATCTATCTATCTATCTATCTATCTATCTATCTATCTATCTATCTATCTATCTATCTATCTATCTATCTATCTAAATCTAATCTATCTAGCATCTATTATAGATCTATGTATCTGTATATTTTTATCTACCTCTCTTTATTTCTACCTATGTACCTATCACATATATATATCTATATCCCCCATGGCTCAATTCTTCCCCCTTCCCTTCGCCCCTAATGCCCCTCTCTTCGCTCACCAACCACATTAGCTCTCCTGGGCAGCTGTGCCAACACCTGACAGACGGAGGGAAAGGGAAAGCGGAGCAGCAGCCAGCTGAGGGAATCCAGAACGAGCGTGGCGGATCCCTGGGAGGTTGTGGCCAGGCGGGACGCCAATTCCGAGGCGGAGAATTCTCCCACGGTCAGGCCGCTGCCTCTCCCGGACCAGCCCAGGGGATCTGGGAAAGCATCGTGGAACGATATCCTAGCAGAAAAAAGAGTTTACAGATAATCCCCAGTTGAGTCCCAAATTTCTGGTGCTGAGACATTGGTGAGTTTTGCCATGTTTTACGACCTTTCTGGCCACGTTGTTAAGTCAATCCCGGCAGTTTTCAAGTTAGGAATACAGCCAAATATAATAGCCAAATTGATTTTGGCCCGTCAAGGAAGTTGCAAAAGGGGATCGCGTGGGCCCAGGGACCAGTGGTGGGTTTCAAAAAATTTTCGAACCTACTCTGTGGGTGTGGCCTCCTTTGTGGGAGTGGCTTGTTGGCCATGTGACCTGGTAGGAGTGGCTTGCTGGCCATGTGTTTTCTTTCTCTCTCTCTCTCTCTCTCTCTCTTTCCTTCCTTTTGTCTCTCTGTCCCTTTTTCCTTTTTTTCTTTCATATCTCTCACTTTTTCTTTTTTTCATTTCTTTCTTCCTTTCTTTCTCTTTCTCTTTCTGTCTGTGTGCGTCTGTGTGTGTGTGTCAGTGGTGGGTTTCAAAAACTTTTGGAACTTCTTCTGTAGGTGTAGCCTGCTTTCCGGGTCCACTGGTGGAACCTCTTCTAACCGGTTGGGTAGATTTGACGAACCGGTTCTACCGAACAGGTGCGAACTGGTAGGAAGCCACCTCTGGAGCAGGGATACTCTTAAAAACAAGCCAGTTGCCAAGTGGCCAATTTTGGATCAGGCGAAGCCCCCGGGGATGCTACGACGGTCATAAGTGTGAAAAACAGGTCATAAGCCCACTTTTTCCAGTGCTGTTTTAACTTGAGACGGTCGCTAAAGAAACGGTTGCGACCCATAAAGTAGAATATTTGTCACTCAGTGTTGAACTGGGGGGGTCTTGGCGCTCCCCGAAATTGGTTGTTTTCTTGCAGACGTTTCATGACCCAAGTAGGTAACATCATCAGTGCTACGTGAGTGGAAATCGAGGATTATTGTATACCCTGCTGGCTGTGTACCACACACACTCACAATTCCCCAATTGTTGCAGCCACTTAGTGTTGGGCTAAATTTTGGACCGACTCCCAGTGCCATTCCCAGCTTTCAAATTTCTTTCCTTTCCTTTCCTTTCCTTCTTTCCTTTTCTTTCTTTCTTTTTCTTTCTTTCTTTCTTTCCTTTCCTTCTTTCCTTTCCTTTCTTCCTTTCCTTCCCTCCCCTTCTTTCTTTCTTTCTTTCTTTCTTTTCCTTTCCTTTCCTTTCTTCCTTTCCTTTCCTTTCTTTCTTTCCTTCCCTTCCCTCCCCTTCTTTCTTTCTTTCTTTCCTTTCCTTCTTTCCTTTCCTTTCTTTTTTTCCTTCCCTTCCCTCCCCTCCCCTTCTCTTTC
>NW_028261384.1:141742230-141785703 GCF_051295495.1 Thamnophis sirtalis | reverse complement strand
ATGCCTAAGGCGGGACGAGAACTCACCATTTCTTGAAGGTAGAACGGACTTGCTTCTCATTTGAATGAGCCAGAAAGGGGGGGGGCTGCCTATGCCCCTATCAGAATCCCACCCCCCCTCCTTTCCAAGATGGGCAGCCGGCGCTGGCATCCCAACCGCGTGCGTTGACCTCCCCACAAACGCCATCCCCCCCTCCCCCCCCGTAGGCTTCTCCAGCATGGAGCTCTCGGAGGTGGTCAGCAACGCCATCCTGTCGGCCTACAACGGGAGCCTCCTGAACGTCAACCTGGGCAGCCCCCCCTCGGACTCTCCCCCCGGCGGGCGGCCCCCATGACCTCCAACGACGCCTTGCTCTTCCACGAGAAGTGCGGCACCCTCATCAAGCTGAGCAACAACAACAAGACGGCCGAACGGCGGCGCCCGCTCGACGAGTTCAACAACGGCGTGGTCATGACCAACCGCCCGCTGCGGGACAACGAGATGTTTGAGGTAAGGGGGTTGGGGTCCTGGGACCTCCCCCCCAAATCCCCAGCGCCATTTTTTAGCAACCTTTGTGACTTCACGAAGAAATACGGCTGAACTATTTTGTATTTTTTGGGGATCGGGTCACTTTCTTCATAGATGGTGGGAATGTCCTAGATCAGTGTTTCTTAAAGTTAGCAGCTTTAAGATGGGTGGACTTCAACTCCCAGAATTCCAAAGCTTTGCTGGCTGTGGAATTCTGGGAGTTGAAGTCCACCCATCTTAAAGCTGCTAACATTAAGAAACACGGCCCTTAAGATGTAATATATCTTGATTTCAACACAATGAGGGGAAAAAATAATAACCCCGACAAGCTAAATTAGTAGAAACGGGTGGATTTGATGGCATAATAATCAAATGGGGAAGTTGATCTTGCTGGCTGGGGGATTATGGGAGTCGTAGTCCACAGGTCTTAAAAAGTCACAAAGCTTGAGAAAACTTGTGGTAAGTTGTGTAGAAAATTTGAGGCATCTTAAGTGCGACATAACCACCTCAGTGGGCGCGCGAGGGGTGGCTCGGCAAGGAGGATGCATCTGGGATTTGTAGTCCGTTCCCTTTGACCTTCCCGTTCGTCTTCTCTCATCCCTGGGGAGGACAGACGCCGCTGAATTGGTCGCGATGCCGCCGCCTTGTTGGTCTCCCCAACAAATCCTGTATTACTTTTACAAACAAGCTGCGAATATGTCCAACTCATCTTCCTCCTCCTCCTCCTCCTCCTCCTCCTCCTCCTCCCTCCTCCTCCTCCTCCTCCTCCTCCTCTCCCCACAACGACGACCCTGCGAGTTGGGTTGGGCTGAGAGGGAGACTGGCCCGAACTCACCATCTCCTGGTGATTGGGCCATAGTCACCCAGCTGGCTTTCATGCCTAAGGCGGGACTAGAACTCCCAGTCTCCTGGTGATTGATTGGCCCAAAGTCACCTAGCTGGCTTTTCTGAGGTGAAACTAGAACTCACCGTCTCCTGGTGATTGGCCCAAAGTCACCTAGTTGGCTTTTCTGAGGTGAAACTTGAATTTCCCATCTCCTGGTGATTGACCCAAAGTCACCTAGCTCTCTTTTCTGAGGTGAAACTAGAACTCACCATCTCCTGGTGATTGGCCCTAAGTCACCTAGCTGCCTTTTCTAAGGTGAAACTAGAACTCACCACCTCGTGATGATTGACCCAAAGTCACCAAGCTGGTTTTCATGCCCACGATGGGACTAGAACTCACCGTCTCCTGGTGATTGACTCAAAGCCACGTAGTTAGCTTTCCTGCGTAAGGCGGGACTAGAATTCCCAGTCTCCTGGTGATTGGCCCAAAGTCACCTAGCTGGCTTTTCTAAGGTGAAACTAGAACTCCCGTCTTCTGGTGATTGGCCCAAAGTCACCTAGCTCGCTTTTCTGAGGTGAAACTAGAACTCCCCATCTCCTAGTGATTGGTTCAAAGTCACCTAGCTGCCTTTTCTAGAATGAAACTAGAACTCACTATCTCCTGATGATTGGCCCAAAGTCACCAAGCTGGTTTTCATACCCACGATGGGACTAGAACTCTCCGTCTCCTGGTGATTGGCCCAAAATCACCTAGCTGGCTTTTCTAGGGAGAAACTAGAACTCCCCATCTCCTAGGGATTGACTCAAATCCCACGTAGTTGGCTTTCCTGCGTAAGGCGGGCCTAGAATTCCCAGTCTCCTGGCGATTGGCCCAAAGTCACCCAGTCCGCTTTCATGCCTAAGGCAGGACTAGAACTCACCGTCTCCCGCTTTCCAGCCTGCTGCTTTAACCACTCTCAGACCAAAAATGGACTCCGTTGAATAGAATCAGCAAATGGAGTGGGGCCGGTGTAGGGCATTCTGGGAGTTGTAGTCCCCAACTCTTAAAAAGTCGCCGGGTTTGAGAGGGGGGGGGAAAGGTTGCTTTTAGCGGGAAAGAGAGATTTCGAAGCAGGCGCGGGAAGGGGGGGGTGGACTTCAAGGCGCTGCTTTGTCTCCCCCTCAGATCCGCATCGATAAGCTGGTGGACAAGTGGTCGGGCTCCATTGAGATCGGGGTCACCACCCACAACCCCAACAACCTGGAGTATCCGGCCACCATGACGAACCTGCGTTCAGGTGACTCCCCGACCCGTGCGTATCCAAAGGCGGGGAGAGAGAGTGATTGGGGGGGGAGGAGGGGGGGATGGATTTCCCGGTGGTGGTGGCGGGTCTCCGTCGGGGGTGGGGGGGGAGAGGACCCCGGGGGAGGGGAGTCACATAAGACGGCCCTTGTCCCCACTCAGTACTTCTTGTCATGCTCCACTCAACCCACGAAGGAACCATCATGATGAGCGGCTGCGGGATTCTCACCAACGGGAAAGGCACCCGGCGGGAGTATTGCGAGTTCAGCTTGGACGAGTTGCAGGTGAGTCGCCTCCTCCTCCACCACCCTACCGCCGTCTGCGGCTCCCGCTCCCTCCTTTTCACCCCGCTTTGTCTCTCCCGCCCGCAGGAAGGGGACCACATTGGCCTGACCCGGAAGTCCAACAACGCCCTTCACTTCTACATCAACGGCATCGACCAAGGTGGGATCATCCGGAGTCCGCCCCAAGCTGGGGGTTGGAGGGGGGGGGAATGTTCCTCGACTTACGACCACAACGTGCAACAATTTGGCCCCGAATCCGTGTTTACTTTCAGTGTTCCCCCCCCCCCCCCAAAAAAACAACCTACTCAGAGCGAACAACAACTACCTCCTTATTTGGAAATTCTAAATTTATCAGTCTTGAACATTCTGATTCTACAAAAAAACCACCCTACTTGGAAGAGCTGATATCCTCCGACGTTACCTTAACAGTTCCTAGGTCCTTGGTTAGGACTCGAGCTGTTGAGCTACCAGCCAGCCTCAAAGGTTGTGAATCCCACCAAAGATTAAATTATCACCAAAGATTAAATTATCACCAAAGATTAAATTGTCACCAAAGATTAAATTGTCACCAAAGATTAAATTGTCCACCAAAGATTAAATTATCACCAAAGATTAAATTATCACCAAAGATAAATTATCACCAAAGATTAAATCACCAAAGATTAAATTATCAATTATCACCAAAGATTAAATTATCACCAAAGATTAAATTATCACCAAAGATTAAATTATCACCAAAGATTAAATTATCACCAAAGATTAAATTATCACCAAAGATTAAATTATCACCAAAGATTAAATTAGTGTTGTTGTTATTGTTATCATTATTATAAACTGTTGATCACATACTCGGCTGCTATAAAAAAAACAAACTTGGTTATGGTTAACAACAGGTACATTAAAGAAAGAAAACAGAGTCACTAATCCTGGCTGCGCAAGAACAAGCTATCCGCACAAATGCCATTAAGGCCAAACTCGAAAAATCCTCTGATGATGCCAAATGCAGACTTTGCAAAGAAGCTGATGAAACTGTTGATCACACACTCAGCTGCTGTAAAAAAAATCGCGCAGACTGATTATAAATTGCGGCACAATTCAGTAGCACAAATGATCCATTGGAATTTGTGCAAAAATTATAATATCAAAACAGCAAAAAACTGGTGGGAACATCAGCCTGAAAAAGTCACCGAAAATCAGATGGTCAAGATCTTGTGGGATTTCCGTATACAAACCGACAAAATACTGGCGCATAATACACCAGACATCACACTGGTTGAGAAAAACAAGGTCACAATCATAGACATCGCAATACCAGGGGATAGCAGGGTCGCCGAGAAGGAACATGAAAAAATCGCAAGATACCGGGACTTAAAAATCGAAATTCAACGATTGTGGGCACAAACCAGCAGTGGTAATTCCAGTGGTAATAGGCACACTGGGTGCTATTCCAAAAGCACTGGAATTACATTTAAAACAGTTAAAAATTGACAAAATCACCATCAGTCAAATGCAAAAAGCCGCACTGCTTGGATCTGCACGCATATTACGAAAATACGTTACGGCGTCCTAGGCCCCTGGGTGGGGCCCGACTAGTAACCAATGCCAAATCCGGCGAAACAACTGGCCGCTGTGATACAATTGTACAACAACAACAATAATAATAATAATCCAGCGAAACAACTGGCCGCTGTGATACAATTGTATAATAATAATAATAATAATAATAATCCAGCGAAACAACTGGCCGCTGTGATACAATTGTATAATAATAATAATAATAATAATAATAATAATAATAATAATATAGTAATAAATGCCAGTCAATGGTATTTGTGATGCATTTTTGAATGTTCATTTGACCAAGCTTCATGTTTAATGAACAAAAGAAATAATAATAATAATAATAATGCAAAAAAAAAGATGGCGAAATTAGATCAGTCCTGTGGGTGACGCTCTTTATGACCCCCATGGGCAATCTGCAGGACGACCGGTCGTAAGTCGGGGACCACTGATAGAATAACCCCGCCAATTAGTTCCTCTCTAAGCCAGCGAGGGCGCAAAAACTTCGGCGTGGACGAAAGCTTTGGGCGGGGGGGGGGAGTGTGTCACGTGACCCTGATGTGCCCCCTTCTCTTTCCAGGCGTCGCGACCACCCTCACCCCCTTGGTGGTCTACGGGGTGGTGGACCTCTATGGCATGGCTGTGAAAGTCACCATCGTGCACAATCACAATCACAGCGACCGGCTTCGGCGCAACAATGCAATCATGAGGGCCCTCTCGCCCGACGTGGGTCGGCGGGCCATCGACGCCGGGGGCGCCAACGAGCCTGAGCCGGAGCGCCTCCTCTTCCACCCGAACTGCGGGCAGAAAGCGGCCATTATCAACGAAGGGCGGACGGCCCTGCGGCCTCAGTACGTATCTTCCCTCGGGATGGAGCGGGAAGGGGCCTGGGAGGTCTTCTAGTCCAACCCCTCCTGCTCAGGCAGGAGACCTTATGCTCTCGCAGAGACGTGGCTGCCCAGTCTCTTCTTGAAAACCTCCAGGGATGGAGCACCCACAACTTCTGGTGGCAAGGAGTTCCACGGGTGAATTGTCCTCACTTGTTAGGAAATTCCTCCTTAATTCCAGGTTGCTTCTCTCCTTGGTTAGTTTCCATCCGTTGCTTCTTGTCCTGCCTCTGGGGGGCTTTGGGTGGAGCCCCTCCTCTTTTCGGCAGCCCCTCTTCAGCCCGGGGTCTTAGGCCTTGCAAGTGTTAAGACTTGTGGACTTCAACTCCCAGAATCCCCCAGCCAGCAAGAGTTTGCCAGAACTTACTTACTTTCCCTCCCTCTTTCTTTCTTTCTTTCTTTCATTCTTTCTTTCTTTCTGTCTTTCCATTCTCTTCCTTCCTGCCTCTTTTTTTTCTTCCTCCCTCCCTCCTCTTTCCTTCCTTCCTTCCTTCCTTCCTGATTCCATTCTTTCTTTTTTCCTTTCTTCCTCTTCTTTTTTCCTCTTTTAGTTTCTTCCTCCCTCTCTTTCCTTCCTTCCTTCCTTCCTTCCTTCCTTACATTCTTCCTTCCTTCCTTCCTTCCTAGCTTTCCATTCTTTCTTCCTTTTTCTTCTTTCTTTTTCTTTCTTTCTTCCTCTCTTTCCTTCCTTCCTATCTTTCCATTCTTCCTTTCTTTCTTTCTTTCTTTCTTTCTTCCTATGATTCCATTCTTTCTTTTTTCCTTTCTTCCTTCCTCTTCTTTCTTCCTTCCTCTTTTAGTTTCTTCCTCCCTCTCTTTCCAATTATTCTTTCTTTCGTCCTCCCTCTCTTTTCTTTCTTCCTTCCTAGCTTTCCATTCTTTCTTCCTTTCTCTTCTTTCTTTCTTTTTCTTTCTTCCTCCCTCTCCTTCCTTCCTAGCTTTCCATTCTTTCTTTCTTTCTTTCTTTCTTTTTTTCTTCCTATGATTCCATTCTTTCTTTTTTCCTTTCTTCCTTCCTCTTCTTTCTTCCTTCCTCTTTTAGTTTCTTCCTCCCTCTCTTTCCAATCATTCTTTCTTTCTTCCTCCCTCCCTTTTCTTCCTTTCTTCCTTCCTAGCTTTCCATTCTTTCTTCCTTTCTCTTCTTTCTTTTTCTTTCTTCCTCCCTCTCCTTCCTTCCTATCTTTCCATTCTTTCTTTCTTTCTTCCTATGATTCCATCCTTTCTTTTTTCCTTTCTTCCTCTTCTTTATTCCTTCCTCTTTTAGTTTCTTCCTCCCTCTCTTTCCAATCTTTCTTTCTTCCTTCCTCCCTCTCTTTTCTTCCTTCCTTCCTTCCTATCATTCCATTCTTTCTCCCTTTCTCTTCTTTCTTCCTCTTTCTTCCTCCCTCTCTTTCCTCCCTCTCTTTCCTTCCTATCTTTCCATTCTTCCTTCCTTCCTCTTCTTTCTTTCTTTCTTTCCTTCCTTTCTTTCTCCCAAAGGTGCTTTTTCCAGGGGCAACTGGACTTTCTGTTTTTTTTCTTTGAAGACGCTTGTTCTAGAGATCCGTTGAGGCCACCTGGAGGCCTCTCTGTCTCCTCAGGGTCACCTGAGTGGTGCAAAGGGGTTCGGACTCCACAGCGCGGCTCCGTCCAGCCGTTCCAAGGAGGCTCCACCCCCCCATTTTCACCACTCAGGTGACCCTCAGGATGCAGACGAACCTCCAGGTGGCCTCAACGACCCTCTAAAAAGAGTTGCAAACGACCAGCTTTGTCTGCAAGGAGCATCAATCCTTCCCTTCCCCTCCATCCAAGTCAGAGCGGAGGAAGCTTCTCGGACGTCTTCAAAGGGGGGGGGAAGAAACACCTTTGGGACTTACCTGCCTGGGTCTCCTGCCTCGTCCACCTTGTAGTGGCTAACCACGGTTTGTTGGACACTGTCCCAAGAGGAGCTCTGACAGTGACCGCTGCCCTTCCTTCCTTCCTTCTCTGTCCGCACAGTGCCACCGACGACTTTAACCACGGCGTGGTCCTTAGCAACCGGCCGCTGCGGAACGGCGAGGTCTTCCAGGTGAGGATTGACAAGATGGTGGACAAATGGGCCGGCTCCATCGAGATTGGCGTCACCACCCACAACCCGACTTACCTGCAGCTGCCCTCCACGATGACCAACCTGCGGTCAGGTGAGACCAGCAAAACTTCACATCGCAGACAAAAAATCTTGGCCAGGTGTTTCCCAAAATGGCTCGGCGGTTTTAAGGCCTGTGGATTCATCTTCATTAATCTTCATACCTTCCCCTCCCCAGAGCAGAGTTGAGGGGTTAGTTTACATGAAAGGGGGTAATGTTCTGGCAAACCAACTTTCAGGGCTTCCTGCCTGGAAATAGAAGTGGTTTACATCCTCTCTGCTTTTTTTTTGCCGTCTGTTGTTGGAGAAAGACTTGCCAAGATAAGGGGAGGAGTCAAGCAGGGAATTAGTCTGGAATCTCTACTTTGCTGCGGGAATTGTTGCCATTGAATCCAACTTTGAGACTTGCCAACGTCAACTGCCAGAATTCTGTCAATTGCAGAAGGCAGCTTTAACCAGAGTGGCGTTGACAGAATCCCCATCTGGCAAATGCAAAAAAAAGGCAGTTTTAATCAGAGACGCACAGACAGAATCTGTCAATTGCAGGAGGCAGTTTAGCTCAGTGGCATTGACAGAATTCCCAACTGTCAATTGCAGAAGGCAGCTTTAATCAGAATGGCATTGACAAACTTCCACCTGTCAATTGCAGAAGGCAGCTTTAATCAAAGTGACGTTGACTGAATTCCCTTCTGTCAAATGCAAAACAGCAGCTTTAATCAGAGACGCATTGACAGAATCTGTCAATTGCAGAAGAAAGCTTGACTCAGAGTGGCATTGACAGAATCCCCATCTGTCAAATGCAAAAAAAGGCAGTTTTAATCAGAGACGCATAGACAGAATCTGTCAATTGCAGGAGGCAGTTTAGCTCAGTGGCATTGACAGAATCCCCAACTGTCAATTGCAGAAGGCAACTTTAATCAAAGTGGCATTGACAAACTTCCACCTGTCAATTGCAGAAAGCAGCGTTAATCAAAGTGACATTGACTGAATTCCCTTCTGTCAAATGCAAAACAGCAGCTTTAATCAGAGACGCATTGACAGAATCTGTCAATTGCAGAAGAAAGCTTGACTCAGAGTGGCATTTACAGAATCCCCATCTGTCAATGCAAAAAGACAGTTTTAATCAGATGCATTGACAGAATCTGTCAATTGCAGAAGGCAGTTTAACTCATTGGCATTGACAGAATTCCCAACTGTCAATTGCAGAAGGCAGCTTTAATGACATTGAGAGAAATGGCCCACCTGTCAATTGCAGAAGGCAGCTTTAATGACATTGAGAGAAATAGCCCACCTGTTAATTGCAGAAGGGAGCTTTAATCAGAGTGGCATTGACAGAATCCCCATCTGTCAAATGCAACAAGGCAGTTTTAATCAGAGATGCATAGACAGAATCTGTCAATTGCAGAAGGCAGTTTAGCTCAGTGGCATTGACAGAATTACCAACTGTCAATTGCAGAAGGCAGCTTTAATCAAAGTGACGTTGACTGAATTCCCTTCTGTCAAATGCAAAACAGTCAGCTTTAATCAGAGACGCATTGACAGAATCTGTCAATTGCAGAAGAAAGCTTGACTCAGAGTGGCATTGACAGAATCCCCATCTGTCAAATGCAAAAAGGCATTTTTAATCAGACGCATTGACAGAATCTGTCAATTGCAGAAGAAAGCTTGACTCAGAGTGGCATTGACAGAATCCCCATCTGTCAAATGCAAAAAGGCAGTTTTAATCAGATGCATTGACGGAATCTGTCAATTGCAGAAGGCAGTTTAACTCATTGGCATTGACAGAATTCCCAACTGTCAATTGCAGAAGGCAGCTTTGATGACATTGAGAAATGGCCCACCTGTCAATTGCAGAAGGCAGCTTTAATCAGAGTGGCATTGACAGAATCCCCATCTGTCAAATGCAAAAAGGCAGTTTTAATCGGAGACGCAAAGGCAGAATCTGTCAATTGCAGAAGGCAGTTTAACTCATTGGCATTGACAGAATTCCCACCTGTCAATTGCAGAAGGCAGCTTTAATCAGAATGGCATTGACAGAATCCCCTTCTGTCAAATGCAAAACAGTCAGCTTTAATCAGAGACGCATTGACAGAATCTGTCAATTGCAGAAGAAAGCTTGACTCAGAGTGGCATTGACAGAATCCCCATCTGTCAAATGCAAAAAGACAGTTTTAATCAGAGACGCATAGACAGAATCTGTCAATTGCAGAAGGCAGCTTTAATCAGAGTGGCATTGACAGAATCCCCATCTGTCAAATGCAAAAAGACAGTTTTAATCAGAGACGCATAGACAGAATCTGTCAATTGCAGAAGAAAGCTTGACTCAGAGTGGCATTGACAGAATCCCCATCTGTCAAATGCAAAAAGACAGCTTTAATCAGAGACGCATTGACAGAATCTGTCAATTGCAGAAGGCAGCTTTAATCAGAGTGGCATTGACAGAATCCCCATCTGTCAAATGCAAAAAGACAGTTTTAATCAGAGACGCATAGACAGAATCTGTCAATTGCAGGAGGCAGTTTAGCTCAGTGGCATTGACAGAATTACCAACTGTCAATTGCAGAAGGCAGCTTTAATCAAAGTGACATTGACTGAATTCCCTTCTGTCAAATGCAAAACAGCAGCTTTAATCAGAGACGCATTGACAGAATCTGTCAATTGCAGAAGAAAGCTTGACTCAGAGTGGCATTGACAGAATCCCCATCTGTCAAATGCAAAAAGGCAGTTTTAATCAGAGACGCATTGACAGAATCTGTCAATTGCAGGAGGCAGTTTAGCTCAGTGGCATTGACAGAATTCCCAACTGTCAATTGCAGAAGGCAGCTTTAATGACATTGAGAAATGGCCCACCTGTCAATTGCAGAAGGCAGCTTTAATCAGAGTGGCATTGACAGAATCCCCATCTGTCAAATGCAAAAAAGGCAGTTTAATCAGAGACGCATAGACAGAATCTGTCAATTGCAGGAGGCAGTTTAGCTCAGTGGCATTGACCGAATTCCCACCTGTCAATTGCAGAAGGCAGCTTTAATCAAAGTGACGTTGACTGAATTCCCTTCTGTCAAATGCAAAACAGTCAGCTTTAATCAGAGACGCATTGACAGAATCTGTCAATTGCAGAAGAAAGCTTGACTCAGAGTGGCATTGACAGAATCCCCATCTGTCAAATGCAAAAAGGCAGTTTTAATCAGACGCATTGACAGAATCTGTCAATTGCAGAAGAAAGCTTGACTCAGAGTGGCATTGACAGAATCCCCATCTGTCAAATGCAAAAAAGGCAGTTTTAATCAGATGCATTGACGGAATCTGTCAATTGCAGAAGGCAGTTTAACTCATTGGCATTGACAGAATTCCCACCTGTCAATTGCAGAAGGCAGCTTTAATCAGAATGGCATTGACAGAATCCCCTTCTGTCAAATGCAAAACAGCAGTAGAGATAATTGAGGCCTCCACTCCGTCCTTTTTGATTGAGCATCTCTTCCAAATACTTTATTCTCAGCTGGCGCCGAAAAGCCCGAACTTTCGGGCACTCCCACCACATGTGGCAGAAGGTCCCTAGGGGGCAGCCTTACGTTTCCCAACATCGTGGCGATGTGGCTGAAGTTAACTTTCTGTTTCTTTCCCATAAGTCTTTGTCCAAATCTATGCTGTAACCAAAGTTCCCACTCCGTGCTAACGTGGCTTGGGCCTTTCTTCTGCAGGCACCTGGATGATGACCGGGAACGGCGTTATGCACAACGGAACCACCATCCTGGATGAATACGGCCACAACCTGGATCGCTTAAAGGCAAGCCAGAGAAAGGAGGGGAAAAAAAGTTTAACGGGCGGAGGAGATTCTGGGGAGAGGGGTCACAAGGATGTCCTCAACTCCGGGATCATAGAACTGCCTTCCAGAAAGAGCAACACGAGTCGTCCTCGACTTACGCCCTTCCATTGAGTGACCAGAGTTTCCGTTGCGTTAAAAAAAAGAGACTTTGGGGGCCGTTTTTGTTGCATCAATTCAAATCCAGAAAGCACAGACAGATAACTGATTCTGAGCTGGATTCATTAGCTTCTTTATATACATAAGTTGAATAAATGTACAATACCAACAGATGATTCTTCCGAGGAGACACAAGGCAGGAGAGTTACAGGCAAACACAAGCCGTTCGCTTCCTTTCAGCAGACAAGCCCAGGCAGGCTGCTAGTTTACTTCTCACAGCAGCAGGCTGCTTAAGTTTCGGTTTCAACTCCCTGCACAGACTCTGATCTGTTTAAGCTCCCATTGGCTGGCTTAGTTGCTATGCCCGTTCATTGGCTGGCCTTGTTCCCATGTCTCTCCCGGACATGAATACTTTTAACAGTTTTTCACCCTTAAGGGCCGTTGTAGCATCCCTGGGATCACGGGATTCGGATGCTTGGCACCTGGCTCACATCTATGACGGCTGCAGCGTCTCCGGGGAGAGGGGGAGTGTGACGTCATCCCCTTTGGTGACCTTCTGACAGGCCACATCGAAGCCAGATTCACTTAACAACCGTGTGACTCATTTTCACAACTGCGGCTGGTTCACTTAAGCACGGCGGCGGGGAAAGTCGCAAAACGGGGCAAAGCTCACCTGAGAAAGGTCTCATTTAGCAACACCAATGTCGGGCTCCACTGGGGTCGTAATTTGAGGAGTACCTGTACTCTGGCCCAGGCGCAAATCGCCAGCCTGGGAAGATTCCTGTAAAAGAGGCGTTAAGCAAGGAAGAAGTTTCCCCTCGAACTCTTGAACACTGGAAGTTTTTAAGAAGAGATTGAATTGGGATATTCTATATTTTAATATTATTAAAATAATAATTTAACTATTAAAATAATTTATTATTAATATTATAATATAATATTAATATTCTATTAATAATAGAATAATATTCATTCTATTCTAATTTCTATTCTAGTCTAATGCTATATTTTATTATTCATTCTATTCTAATTTCTATTCTAATTCTATATTTTATTATTCATCCTAGTTATTCTTATTTCTATTCTATTCTTAATTCATTTCTATTCTAATTCTATATTTTATTATTCTAGTCTATTCTTATTTCTAGTCTTATTTCTTATTTCTATTCTATTCTTATTTCTAGTCTATTCTTATTTCTAGTCTATTCTTATTTATTCTTTCTAGTCTATTCTAGTGTAGTCTAATTCTATATTTTATTCATTCTATTTCTATTCTATTCTTATTTCTAGTCTATTCTTATTTATTCTTTCTAGTCTATTCTAGTGTAGTCTAATTCTATATTTTATTATTCATTCTCTTATTTCTATTCTTATTTCTAGTCTATTCTTATTTCTAGTCTATTCTTATTTCTAGTCTATTCTTATTTATTCTTTCTAGTCTATTCTAGTGTAGTCTAATTCTATATTTTATTATTCATTCTCTTCTTATTTCTATTCTTATTTCTAGTCTAGTCTATTCTTTCTATTCTATTCTTATTTTTATTCTATTCTTATTTGTAATCTATTCTATTCTTTATTCAATTCTATTCTTTCTATTCTTAATTCTGTTCCACTCTATTCTAATTCTATATTTTATTATTCATTCTATTCTATTATTTTTACTTATTTGTAATCTAGTCTATTCTTATTTCTATTCTATTCTTATTTCTGTTCTATTCTTATTTCTGTTCTATTCTAATTCTATATTTTATTATTCATTCTATTATTTTTATTCTATTCTTATTTGTAATCTATTCTATTCTTTATTCAATTCTATTCTTTCTATTCTTAATTCTGTTCCACTCTATTCTAATTCTATATTTTATTATTCATTCTATTCTATTATTTTTACTTATTTGTAATCTAGTCTATTCTTATTTCTATTCTATTCTTACTTCTATTCTATTCTTATTTCTGTTCTATTCTATTTCTATTTTTTATTATTCATTCTATTCTAGTCTTTCTATTCTATTCTATTCTTCCTTCTTTTCTATTTTCACCTGTGTCTCTGGGGGTCCATGCCTTCACCTGCCCCTCTCTCAGGCTCTTCTCCTCCCCTCCCCAGGCAGGAGACACGGTGGGCGTCGTGCGGAAGGAGGACGGGACCCTGCATTTCTTCGTCAACGGGGTGGCCCAGGGGCCAGCTGCCTGGAACGTCCCTCCGAACATCTACGCCGTGGCCGATCTCTACGGTCAAGCCGCTCAGGCCACGATTGTGGACGACACAGGTAGTGGACACTGGGGCAGGAAAGGGCTCAAGACGGAAGCCAGGAATTGGGGTTAGTTTGAAACTCAGAACTTCAGGAAAGTCAGAAGTTGGTTTGCAAGTCAGGGAGGAGAAATTCCCTGACGTGGGAGCAATTAATCTGGGGAACGACTTGCCACCGGAAGTGGTGGGTGCCCCATCCCTACTGAAGGTTTTCCAAAACATGCTGGAGATCCATTTGTGGGAAATGGCATAAGGTCTCCTGTTTGAGCAGAGGGCTGGACTGGATGACCTCCAAGGTCCCTTCCAACTCTGTTAATCCTGTTATATCATGCGACGTGCTAACAACGCCGCTTTATAAGGCCCTGGTAAGACTCCCTCTTGGAATACGGCATCCAGTTTTGGTCACCACGATGTAGAAAAGATGTGGAGACTCTAGAAAGAGTGCAGAGAAGAGCAACAGAGGGAGAGAATCAAGATCACGTGAAGGGTTAATACCACTTTACAATCCCTTGGTAAGGCCACATTTTGAATCCTGCATCCAGTTTTGGTGGCCACGATGTAGAAAAGATGCGGAGACTTTAGAAAGATTGCAGAGAAGAGCAAGAAAGAGGATTAGGGGACTGGAGGCTAAAATATATGAAGAACGGTTGCAGAAACTGGGAATGTCCAGTTTAATGAAAAGAAGGACCAGGGGAGACATGATAGGAGTCTTCCAATATCTCAGGGGTTGCCCCAAAGAAGAGGGAGTCAAGCTATTCTCCAAAGGGCAGAACAAGAAGCAATGGGTGGAAACTAATCAAGGAGAGAAGCAACTTAGAACTAAGGAGAAATTTCCAGACAGTGAGAACAATTAATCAGTGGAACAGAAATTGCCTCCAGAAGTTGTGAATGCCCCAACACTGGAAGTCTTTAAGATGATGCTGGATAGCCATTTGTCTGGAACAGTATAGGGTTTCCTGCCTAGGCAGGGGGTTGGACTAGAAGACCTCCAAGGTCCCTTCCAACTCTGCTATTGTATTGTAACCAGGCTGATTTAGGGCCCTAATAAAATATATGACGAATGTATAATTAGATAAAAGCGCATCTTTCTTAATACCCCTCCGGTATTATGCCTAGGAGAAAAAATTTCTGGTTTGAACGAAATTTGGTCTCCCAACCATTCGTTCCAACCATAATTGTATGATTTTCCCCATATCTTTTGGCCTCATTGCATGTCCACCACATATGATAAAAGGGGCCTGTTGTTGTTGTTGTTTTTTCCTGTACTTCCAACAATTCGGGGCCAAATTTGTAAACATTTTGGAGAGCTGTGCTGGGGGGAAGATGCCGTCTGGAGAACATCTTATTCAGATTTTCTTTCTAAGATGGGGCCATTGTTCGTTTCCGATTAAGCGTCCAGCGCCTTTCCCGTTTAGCCAGTTGGATAGAAGGAGAGATAATGTATTAAGTTGGCTAATAGTTATGGGACGAGATTATTTGTATATAATGTGATTTATGGCCGTTACGACTTCTCCGGTTTGCACTGTTTTAAATGCAAAAACAATATATTTTTTAAAAAAATAAAACAAATGAAATATATGAAGAATGGTTGCAGGAATTAGGTACGTCTTAGTCTTAAAGAAACTAAGACTTTAGTTTCTTATTAAGAAATATATTGGGGTGACAGGATGAGAGCGTTCCAATATTTGAGGGGCTTCCCCCCCCCCCCAAGAAAAGAGGGTCAGTTTGTTCTCCAAAGTAAATTGGAAGTCAGGACGCCGAATGGAAACGGATCAAAGAGGGAAGCAATTTGGAATTCAGGAGACAGCGGGGACAATGAACCCGTGGAACAGCTGGCCACCAGAAGGCGTGGGGTGGTTCTCCATCCCGGGACTAGGGTCTCTTTGAGCAGGGGGTTGGACTGGAGGACCTCCAAGGTCCCTTCCAACTCTGAGAAAAGAAGGACGCCCATAAGACAGGAAGACTAACACACACACACACACCCCAAATCCAGGAAAACAGGGGAAGATAGGTGGGGAGTAAGTTCAAATTGGGGGGGGGGACACACAACCCCCCCCCCACTTTTGCAGATTTCTTCTTGGAATATTTAGCTGCTCAATCAGGTTGGTGTTTTTGTCACAAAACTCAAATTTTTGAGTTTTGCAGTGAAATTCCGGCATTTGGCGTGACTCCGGGAGAGTTCGGGGTGAACATCGCGCGGCGTGAATGGGACGGCCTTTTAAGGGGCGGGGCTCAAGTGTGGGTCACGCCCTCCTTCCTCCCTTCCTTCCCAGATCTCCTCCCTCTTCCCGACGATCTCTCGGAGGGGAACAACCAGCTCTCCCCCAGCAGCCCCTCTTCCGCGGCCTCGGGGAGCGACCTGCGGTTCCACCACCTCCACGGGAACAACGCCGTCATCACCAACGGCGGGCGCACAGCGCTACGCCAGAACTGCCGCAGCGAATTCAACGACGCCATCGTCATCTCCAACCGGTCAGTGAAACGGACGAGAGGGTCCGAACCTGGCTTGGTGGCGGGTCCTCCACTTAATGACCACCGCTGAGCCCTTGACTCTTCGCTTGCCGCACCAGTTGTGAAGTTATTTTAACGTGTTGGTTCGGTGTCCCTCAACCCCATTTTGCGACCTTTCTGAACCAACGGTCAGGAAGGGAATCGAAACCAGTGGTTGAATTAGTCGCACGGTCGTTAAGTGAATCAGGCTTTCCCGTTGGCTTGTCGGAGGGTCGCAAAAGGGGCCCCAGGACACATCAACCGTCATAAATACGAATCCGTCTGGTTTTTCTTCCTGGGGATGGTGTGAAAAGTCTCCTTTTTCAGCGCCGTGGTAACGTCCAACGGTCGCTAAAGGAACTGCTGTAAGTCGAGGACTGCCTGTAGTTATTTGTGAAAGCAAAGTTACAAAGTCACCCACCAGTTGTGACCCTGGTTGGGTTGGGAAATTGGGGGGGTGGGGGGGAAACCACATCCTACAGGCAGTCCTCAACTTACGGCCACAGTTGAAAATTCATGTTTCCAAGCGAGGCATTTACGAAGTGAGTTTCGCCCCGTTTTCCAACCTTCCTTGGCACGGTTATTAAGTGAATCACTGCATTTGTTAAGGTAGAGCCGAGGTGGCGCAGTGGTTAAATGCAGCACTGCAGGCCACTTCAGCTGACTGTTATCTGCAGTTCAGCGGTTCAAATCTCACCGGCTCAGGGTTGACTCAGCCTTCCATCCTTCCGAGGTGGGTGAAATGAGGACCCAGATTGTTGTTGGGGGAGATATGCTGACTCTGTAAACCACTTAGAGAGGGCTGAAAGCCCTATGAAGCGGTATATAAGTCTAACTGCTATTGCTATCTATCTATCTATCTATCTATTCTATCTATATCTATCTATGTCTATCTCTCCCTCCCTCCCTCTCTCTATATCTATCTCTTCCTCTCTCTATATCTATCTATCTATCTATCTATCTATCTATCTATCATCTATCTATCTATCATCTATCTATTCTATTCTATTCTATCTATCTATCTATCTATTCTATCTATCTATCTATCTATCTATTCTATCTATCTATCTATCTATCTATCTATTCTATTCTATCTATCTATCTATCTATCTATCTATTCTATCTATATCTATCTATGTCTATCTCTCCCTCCCTCCCTCTCTCTATATCTATCTCTTCCTCTCTCTATATCTATCTATCTATCTATCTATCTATCTATCATCTATCTATCATCTATCTATCTATCTGGGTAAAATGAGGACCCGGATTGTTGTTGGGGGCGATATGCTGACTCTGTAAACCGCCTAGAGAGGGCTGAAAGCCCTATGAAGCGGTATATAAGTCTATCTGCTATTGCTCTTTTCTATCTTCTATCATCTATCTATCTATCTATCATCTATCTATCTATCTATCATCTATCTATCTATCTATCATCTATCTATCATCTATCTATCTATCTGGGTAAAATGAGGACCCGGATTGTTGTTGGGGGCGATATGCTGACTCTGTAAACCGCCTAGAGAGGGCTGAAAGCCCTATGAAGCGGCATATAAGTCTAACTGCTATTCCTATTGCTATAGTCACACGGTTCTTAATCGAATCAAGCTTCCCCCTTTTTGACGTGGCTTATCAGAACGTCGCAAAGGGGAGGGGGGGGAGTGTAACAACTTGTCCCCTGTTGTGTATTACAACAGGGGAGAGTCACAGAACCCCGACACACGGCGACCGTCGTAAGTACACGCCAGTTGCCAAAGCGTCTGAATTTTGATACACCCCCCCCCCCTGACTAAATGGAACGATCTCTCTCAGGGGTCTGAATGGGAGGAATCAGCAGGCAGGTGCTCCACTCAACGACGGCGACGGAGCCCGGAATGACGGTCGTTGGCGACGGCTTTTCTCACAAGGCTTTTTTCCCCCCCGCAGGCCTCTTCGGGACGGAGAACTGTTCGAAATCGTGATCCAGAAGATGGTGGATCGTTGGTCCGGCTCCATTGAAGCGGGTGAGGGGGGGGGGGGCGAAAGGGATTGTGGGAGGGGGGCTTGGGAGGGGGCAGAGGGACGGCCGTCCTTAGCGCTTTCGACCTCCTCCTCCTCCTCCTTCCGTGCAGGAGTCACTGCAATCCGTCCCGAGGACCTGGAATTCCCCAATACGATGACGGACATCGACTACGATAGCTGGATGCTCAGGTAAGGGGGAGGGGGGATAACAGGGGGGGGGGCAAAGAATGAGAATTAAATCTTTTAACAGTTTGAAGACCCCAGTTTGGTCTAGAGGGAAAGGCACCAGCTAGAAAGCAGGAGGCGGGGAGTTCTAGTTCTGATTGAGCCATGGAAACCAGCTGGGTGACCTTGGGCCAGGGAGTTCTAGTCCCGCCTTAAGCATGAAAGCCAGTTAGGTGACTTTGGGTGAGTCACCAGGAGACAGGGAGTTCTAGTCCCGCCTTAGGCATTAAAAGCGGCTGGGTGACTTTGAAGCAATCACTAGGAGACAGTGAATTCTAGTCCCACCTTAAGCATGCAAGTCAGCTGGGTGACTTTGGGCCAGTCACCAGGAGACAGGGAGTTCTAGTGCCCCCTTAGGCATGAAAAAAGGCTGGGTGACTTTGAAGCAATCACTAGGAGACAGGGAGTTCTAGTCCCGCCTTAAGCATGAAAGAAGGCTAGGTGACTTTGAAGCAATCAGCAGGAGACAGGGAGTTCTAGTCCCACCTTAGGCATTAAAAGCGGCTGGGTGACTGAAGCAATCACTAGGAGACAGGGAGTTCTAGTCCTGCCTTAAGCATGAAAGCCGACTGGGTGAATCATCAGGAGACAGGGAGTTCTAGTTCTGCCTTCCTTAAGCATGCAAGTCAGCTGGGTGACTTTGGGCCAGTCACCAGGAGACAGGGAGTTCTAGTCCCACCTTAGGCATGAAAGCCGTCTGGGTGACTGAAGCAATCACTAGGAGACAGTGAGTTCTAGTCCCGCCTTAAGCATGAAAGCCATCTGGATGACTTTGGGTGAATCACCAGGAGTCGGGGAGTTCTAGTCTTGATTTAGCCATGAAAGGCACCTGGGGACAGGGAGTTCTAGTCCCACCTTAGGCATTAACAGAGGCTGGGTGAATCACCAGGAGACGGGGAGTTCTAGTCTTGATTTAGCCATGAAAGGCACCTGGGGACAGTGAGTTCTAGTCCCACCTTAGGCATTAACAGAGGCTGGGTGAATCACCAGGAGACGGGGAGTTCTAGTCTTGATTTAGCCATGAAAGGGAGCGTTGGGCCAGTCACCAGGAGATGGTGAGTTCTAGTCCCTCCTTAAGCATGAAAGCTGGCTGGGTGACTTTCGGCCAGTCACCAGGAGACGGGGAGTTCTAGTCTTGATTTAGCCATGAAAGGCACCTGGGGACAGGGAGTTCTAGTCCCACTTTAGGCATTAAAAGAGGCTGGGGGACTTTGAAGCAATCACTAGGAGACAGTGAGTTCGACTCCCGCCTTAGGCATGAAAGCCAGGTGACTTTATCACCAGGAGGCGGTGAGTTCTAGTCCTGCCTTAGGCATTAAAAGCGGCTGGGTGTTTTGGGGGCCAATCGCCAGGAGACAGCGAGTTCTAGTCCTGCCCTACGGTCAAAAGCCAGCTAGGTGCCTTTTGCCCTTCCAAGTTTTGAATCTCCGCTGTTGAAGTCAAGTGTTTCCGACCTTACGAGGCCACGGAGGAACCGAATGCCTTTGGTTCTGTCCTCTTCCCCAGTCCCAGGAGGGCAAAAAAGTCAAGATGGCAGCCATGCCCTCAAATCCCCCAACCTCCTGTTTTTTTTTTCTCTCCCCTTTCCCTCCCTGCCTCTCCCTTTCAGCGGCACGGCCATTATGCAGGACGGGAACACCGTGCGTAACAATTACGGCTGCGACCTGGACTCGCTGACCACCGGCTCGCGCATCGGCATGATGAGGACGGTGAAAGGAGACCTCCACTACTTCATCAACAGCGTGGACCAGGGGGTGGCATGCTCCGGGCTGCCCCCAGGGAAGGGTGAGGCCACTCGGGATGGTCCAAGGTGGGGGACACGGTGGACGGGACGGGGCCTTTCGGAATCGGTGGACTCCAATTCCCAGCATTCCCAGCACATTTGGGGGGGGGGGGGGATAGTGTTGTATAACTTTCTTAAGAGACGGTGGGAATGCGGTAAGACGTAATATATCTTTTGACTTCAGCAAAGCGAGGAAAACCGGCTGTCTGGGGAATTCTGGGAGTTGAAATCCAGCCATGTTATTAAATCAGCCGAGGTTCCATTGCAACTACTCCTTGATTCCCAACAGTTCGTCCCCAAGTTGCGACGCCGCAGGAAAACGTGACTTAACGACCGTTTTCCAGGCTCGCGACCGTTGAGGCTTCCCCGCGGTGTCGGGATCAAAATTCAGACCCTCGTATTTACGACGGCTGTCACGCGATCCCCTTTGTCCGACAAAGCCAAAGTCGGCGGGGAAGCCAGATTCGCTTAACGACCGCGTGACTAATTTCCACAGCTGCATCGACTCCCTTGACAACTGCGGCCAGGAAGGTCACAGAACGGGGCAAAGCCCGTTAATATTTCTTGTGGCGAGAAAGAATTCACTTAACACATGTCTCACTTAAAAAACAGAAATATTGGGATTGAATTGTGGTCGTAAGTTGAGGACTAACTGTACTGGCTTGGCTCCGTGCAGAGACGGTTTAAAAAAAAAATAATTGGAAGGCTGCTTAAAGGAAAGATCCGGAATCTCATAAAGGGGTGGGAGGGATGGCACCTGGGGGCATTCGGGGTAGAAAGGGGGGTGGGAGGAGGAGGAGGAGGGCAGGATAGGTAAGGATGGGCCCTTCTCAATTTGAACAATTAATCGGGGGGACAGAAGTTGCCTCCAGAAGTTGTGAATGCCCCAACACTGGAAGTCTTTCAGAAGATGCTGGATAGCCATTTGTCTGGAACGGTATAGGGTTTCCTGCCTAGGCAGGGGGTTGGACTAGAAGACCTCCAGGGTCCCTTCCAATTCTTGTTATTCTGTTCCATTCCATTCCTTACTCTATTCCTTTATTACGTTCTAGTCTATTTCATTCCATTAATTCTATTCTATTTTATTCTCTTCTATCCTATTTTCTCTTCTATTTTCTTTTTATTTTATTTTATTCTGTTCTGTTTTATCTTCTGTTCTGTTTCCTATTTGTTCTATTCTCTACGAATTCCATTCTATCCTGTTCCATTTACTATTCTATTCTTTTCTATTTCCTATTCTATTCTCTATGAATTCCATTCTATTTTCTATTCTATTCTTTGCTATTTATTCTATTCCCTATGAATTCTATTCTATTTGCTCTTCTATTTTATTCCATTCTATTTTCTATTGTATTCTATTTGCTATTCTATTCATTCTAATCTTTTCTTTTCTATTTTCTATTCCATTCTATTCTATTTGCTATTCTATTCATTCTATTCTTTCCTTTTCTATTTTCTATTCTTTGCTATTTATTCTGTTCCCTATGAATTCTATTCTATTTGCTATTCTATTTTATTCTATTCTATTTGCTATTCTATTTTATTCTATTCTATTTGCTATTCTATTTTATTCTATTTGCTATTCTATTTTATTCTATTTGCTATTCTATTTTATTCTATTCTATTTTCTATTCTATTCTATTCTATTTTCTATTCTATTCTATTCTATTTTTATTCTATTTTTATTCTATTTTATTCTATTCTATTTTATTCTATTTTTTATTCTATTTTATTCTATTCTATTTTCTAGTCTATTTTATTCTATTCTATTTTCTATTCTATTTTATTCTATTTTCTAGTCTATTCTATTCTATTTTCTAGTCTATTTTATTCTATTCTATTTTCTAGTCTATTCTATTTTCTAGTCTATTTTATTCTATTCTATTTGCTATTCTATTTTATTCTATTTTCTATTCTATTTTATTCTATTCTATTTTCTATTCTATTCTATTTTCTATTCTATTCTATTTTCTATTCTATTTTATTCTATTCTATTTTCTATTCTATTTTATTCTATTCTATTTTCTAGTCTATTCTATTTGCTGTTCTATTTTATTCTATTCTTTTCTATTTTCTATTCTTTGCTCTGTTAACTCCATTCTACTGTCTGTTCTTTCCTTATTCTCTTCTGTCCTTCTCTAATAATTCTATTCTCCGGCTGGGTTGAAGGCAGCCTGATCTGACGCCTGGTCTCCCTCCCTCCCTCCGCTCTTTCTCAGAGGTCTACGCTGTGGTGGATCTCTACGGCCAGTGCGTCCAGGTGTCCATCACCAGCTCCACGGGGCCTCTGGACAACAGCCTCTCCACCAGCAACATCACGGAGAAATCCTTCCCCATCCACTCGCCAGGTGAGCACCTCCACCCCAGGATTTGGGGGGGTTAGCCAAGGCCTTGGGGTGCCCCCCCCCCAAAGTCTCGATGCCCCGCTGACCCCCTCACTTGTCCTGCAGTCCCCGGCGTGGCCCACCGTTTCCACAGCTCCTGTGGCAAAAACGTGGCCTTCCAGGAGGACGGGTGCCGGGCGGTTCGCGTCTCCGGTTTCTGCCATGGCATCGTTTTCAGCATGAAGGAACTGAAGACGGACGAAATATTTGAGGTGAGGCTGTCCGCGCCCATCCCAAAACACCCCCCCGTGGACCACCGGGGCGGGTGGAGGGAGAGGGAACCACGCTGGATTGCAGGTGATTGCTAACCAATGACCACAACCCAGCCTGTGCCTCGCAGTTAGTCCTCGACTTATGACCATTCATTTAACGACCGTTCGAAGCGACTGTGGCACTGGAAAAAAGGGACCCACGACCGTGTTTCGTGCTTACGACCGCTGTAGCAAGCAGTCCTTCGCATACGTCAGTACATTCCACGTTACGACAGCCTAAAAATCGTGACTTAACGATCGTTTTTCAACGCTTACGGCTGTTGCGGCCTCCCCGTGGTGATGTGATCAAAATTCAGGCACTCGTATTTACGACGGTCGTCGAGTCCCAGGGGCTCACGGGATCCCCTTTGGCGACTTTCCGACAAGCAACGTCGATGGGAAGAAATCCGGTTAACTTAACAAAAGTTGCGACTAGCTTAACAACGGCGGCGATTCAAGGAAGGTCGCAAAACAGAGCAAAGCTCACTTAGCAACGAGCGTTTTGGGCTCGCTTGCGGTCCTAAATTGAGAGTCGTAGCTAAAGCTGATTGGTTGGTACAACCGACAAAGAGTTTTATGACTTTCTCCCCAGTGGTCATTCAGCAAACGCTGCCGTCATTAAGTGAACCCACTTGGTCGGTATGGGTACGGTTTTGCTGAAGACGAGAAGTATGTACCGTATTTTTCGGAGTATAAGACGCTCCGAAGTATAAGACGCACCTCGCTTTTGGGGAGGGAAACAAGGGGGGGAAATTCTGCCTCTTCCTCCCAGCAATTTGCCTCCTTGCAGCAAACAGAAAACAGCTCAGACGAGATAGCAATAGCAGTTAGACTTATATACCGCTTCATAGGGCTTTCAGCCCTCTCTAAGCGGTTTACAGAGTCAGCATATTGCCCCCAACTATCCGATAGATAGATAGACAGAAAGACAGAGATAGATAGATAGATAGATAGATAGATAGATAGATAGATAGATAGATAGATTGCAATAGCAATAGCAGTAGACTTATATACCGCTTCATAGGCCTTTCAGCCCTCTCTAAGCGGTTTACAGAGAGTCAGCATATTGCCCCCAACAACAATCTGGGTCCTCATTTTACCCACCTCGGAAGGATGGAAGGCTGAGTCAACCCTGAGCCGGTGAGATTTGAACCGCCGAACTGCAGAACTAGCAGTCAGCTGAAGTAGCCTGCAGTGCTGCATTTAACCGCTGCGCCACCTCGGCTCTGTCACTGTTTGTAGTGTTACATTTCAAACAATACTTATACAGATGCCGTTAAAATTGATGTGGCTTTCTGGAAGTATATTTAATTCTCTGCTATTGAAAAGGAGATCCAATAGCGCTCAGCCTCTTCAAATCCAACGTTTATTTCAAAAAGCTTCTCTGTTTTGTTCAGCTGTCTGGAAAATTAATAAAGCAGTCTTTAAAAAATTAAGCCCAATAATTTGAACATCCCAGAGGCATATATCGTTATTGCGATATAGTTAATGTCCCCTCAAGGCTGGATTACTGCAACGCACTCTACATGGGGCTACCCTTGAAAAGTGTTCGGAGACTGCTATTAGTCGAGAATGCAGCCGCGCGAGCGATGTTGGGTGTACCTATGTCACACCGATCCTCCGCGAGCTGCACTGGCTGCCCATTGGTCTCCGGAAGCAATTCAAGGTGTTGGTTATTACCTTTTAAAGCCCTACGTGGCTTAGGGCCAGCGTACCTGCGAGACCGCCTACTGCTGTAACGTTCCCGTGGTTCGCCCATGAGGCCAATGTGGAGAAAAGACACGGACACGATCTTTCTCGGGATGGAGCGATGACCCAGATTGGGGGTCTGAGAGCCCCTTTTATTGAGACAGGACAAAGGCAGGAGGAGCAATCAGCATGTGGTTAAAAACAGCCTGTAAAAGTACAATTTCTAATCTACTGCTCAGGGAAGTTCTGTGTCAGCTCCTCTCCATTAATTAATTAGGAAAGAAAGACCACGAGACTCCATGTGTAGAAATCAAGTGTACTTTTACTAATTAAGAATGGTTAAAGGCAAAGCGTAGCGAAGTCTGAATAATTAGGCGCGAAAGCGATTGATATATAGAATAGCCCATTCCCCACCCCTTGGCATCATAGTCCCAGTCCAATCATAAGTCTTCCAAGTGTCAGGTGTGAGATAACTTCAAAAGGCATCACGAAGATGGAATGTCGGTGCCGTTAGTCCTGGCGGGAAACACCCACGCATGCGTAGTCCAATCAGCCAGGGAACTCCAGAACCTTCCTCCAGCACAATGAGTAACCCCTCCCAAATACTAGGCCCTCCCTCCCCGTTTCATGGTAGCTGAAGCGACAGCAAAGCAGAAGCTGACATTCTGTCTATATATGGTCAAATCCTGGGCGTCATCTCAGGATGTTATGTTATGAACTATCAGGATGTTATGGGGTTTTAGGAGTTTCTCCTGTGTGGTTCAGCGTGGCTCTGCATGCCCCGTTATGAACTGGACAATGGGTGACACACACCTACACAAGGAACTATAGTACAACATACTGCCACATTCCTCCCAGCGGCCGGTGAGAATCCCACAGGGTGGGCCTCCTTCGGATGCCGTCAGCCAGACAATGCCGGCTGGCGGCTCCCTGGAGGAGAGCCTTCTCTGTGGCTGCTCCGACCCTTTGGAACGAGCTACCCCCCCCCCCCAGAAATCCGGACCTCGCCCACTCTCATGGCCTTCAGAAAAGCTGTGAAAACCTGGCTATTCCGGCAGGCCTGGGGCTGTTGACCTCACGGTTGAGATCCGATCGTAACGACTCTATGTGTGTTGTTTTTAACATGTCTTTATTGTCGTTTTTATTATTATTCTTTTTTTGCTTTCGATCCAAGCCGCCCGGAGTCCTCCGGGATTGGGCGGCAAATAAATAAATAAATAAATAAATAAATAAATAAATAAATAAATAAATAAATAAATAAATATTGACTTACCTCCTTGAAGCAAAGAGTCTGATTAGCAGAAGAAGAAAAAGTTTTGCCTCTGCCTTTCAGAAGGGGAGTTTCACTTTCAGTTTCAGCCAGTTTCACTTTCAGTTTCAGCCAGTTTCACTTTCAGTTTCTCCCCATCATCAGCTGGTTTCAGGATGCAGGGATTGTTACAGCCTATTGTAACCTCCACAAGCCCCATTTTCCCCCCGTTTGCTGCAAGGAGGTAGATTGGTGGGAGGCAGAGGCCGAAGGGTGTGGGGGGGGCTACATTCAGTGTATAAGACGCACCCAAATTTTCACCCTCTTCTAGGGGGCAAAAGGGTGCGTCTTATACTCCGAAAAATACAGTAACCAGGTTTCGGTCATGCTGTCGTAAAACGCAGTCACGCCCTACAAACAAGACACTAAATGACAAGGCAGGGAATTAAAAACAAAAAAACAAAACAAAAAGAAAGAAAGAAAGAAAGAAAGAAAGAAAGAAAGAAAGAAAAAACAAACAAACACAGGTATATATTATTTTTAAAAAAAGTATATCAGCTGGTTACAACATGCTTTGCTGCATCTCTTCCATTATTTCATATTAATTCAAATACCTTAACTCAAATGTTTACCATATTGACATCATTATACCTCCACTTTTAGTTGACTACAGTTATTTAAACATCCTTCATCCTTAGCTGTGCCAAAGAATTAATCCATAACCACATGCTGACAATTTCATTTACTTGTTTGTAAAATCCTCTACTAACATCAAATCCTCATCTCCTGTTTTAGCTGAGCATCCATAATATTTAATACCAGAAATTCCATCTTCCATGCAGTATAATTTTCTTTTCTTTTTGTGTGTGTGTGTGTGTGTTTTGTGATTTTTTCTTTTCCCACTGGTGTGGGTATGTATTGTTTAAGAGTATTATTATTATTATCAATATCTTTAAATAATAATTACAGTCAAATGAAAATGGATATATGACGACGGTGATATGTATGAATATCTGAGTTAAAACGCTTGAGTTAACATGAGTGATGTTTGCTGACTGTGGAGGAGATGTACCAAAGTTTATTTGTGACCGACTGATACACTTTCTATAGCGTGTAAAGAAAGATGTTATACTTGTTTCAAATTAAAATTAAAAATTTTTTAATTAAAAAAAAAAAGAGAGAGACACTAAATGCAGCCATGTTGCCCAGAGGCCAAACATCCACTCACCTGGCCTCGGAGGCAGCCCCAATTGACATCAAGACGGCCGTCAGGAGGTTCTCGACTTACGACCGTAAGAGAGCCTGTGGTTACGTTGGTGTATTTGTAAGTTGAGAAGGCTTGTAAAATAGCTCAGTCATGTAACTGACCTTATTTTTACAACCTGTTTTTGGGGGGGGGGGTGGCAGAAACCCTGCCGTCGTAAAACAAGCTGGTCGTTAAGCGTGAGTGCCGGGTTTGGTCACGTGACCCTGGGATCCCACAATCAATTGTAAGGGGTTTTGCTGAGTGGCCAAATTTTGACCACATGACTCGGGGAAAGGCACTGAGCATTGGAACTTTGGAAGCCGGTCATAACTTGGTCCGTCCAAGCTGGTCGTAAGTCGAGGGCCACTTCTACGCCATCGTGATGGAAGCCACCGGACAAACGAAGGATTTGAATACATGGAAAGTGGGGGGCGGAGGGGGGGGGCTTCACTGTCACACGCCCCCCAGTTTAAATTCCCGCTTCTCCTTTCTCAGGTGAAGATTGACGAGGTGGACGAGAAGTGGTCCGGATCGGTCCACGTGGGCTTGACCACGCTGCTGCCCTCGGATGCCTCCTCCATGGCCACGGGGCTGCCCTCTTCTCTCCTGGAGCTGCGTTCCAAGGTGACCTGGCTAGTGACCGGCTCGGAGGTCCGGCGTAACGGCGTCCTGCAGAAGCAGAATTACGGCTGCTCTCTGGAGCGTCTCGCGGTGAGTCGGAGGGGGGGGGCGGGGGGTCCTGCAGGGCAAGGCTGGGTGAAGGTCAACCAGAGAGAAGTCCTATTAGAGCAGGGGGGGGCGTGTCTCCAACCTTGACAGCTAGAAGACCTGTGGACTTCAATTCCCAGAATTCCCCCTGCTGAACAGAACTCCGCATTGGCGACGGGGAAAGGCATCCGGCCACACTAAGCTCCATTCAGTTGCCCAGACTCCACCCCCGCGAGGGATTATGGGCTCGTTAAATGAAGATGATGATTTTAATTATCCAACTAGGGAGGGGTGCGGTGGCCTAGAGGGGGAGCTCTCGCCTCACCATCAGGAGGCTGCGAGTTCAATCCTAGGTAGAGGCAGATATTTCTCTATCTGGACACGATGAGAATGTATCTGCTGAATATAAGAGCCGAGGTGGCGCAGTGGTTAGGGTGCAGTACTGCAGGCCACTTCAGCTGACTGCAGTTCTGCAGTTCGGCGGTTCTAATCTCACCGGCTCAAGGTTGACTCAGCCTTCCATCCTTCCGAGGTGGGTAAAATGAGGACCCGGATTGTTGTTGGGGGCGATATGCTGACTCTGTAAACCGCTTAGAGATGGCTGAAAGCCCTATGAAGCGGTATATAAGTCTAACTGCTATTGCTATTGCTATAACTCCATACTGACGTCAGGGAAGGGCATCCGGCCAGTAAACCCTCTGCTAGCTCCAGTTGCCCAGACTCCACCCCCGCAATAGCAATAGCAGTAGACTTATATACCGCTTCATAGGCCTTTCAGGCCTCTCTAAGCGGTTTACAGAGAGTCAGCATATTGCCCCCAACAATCTGGGTCCTCATTTTACCCACCTCGGAAGGATGGAAGGCTGAGTCAACCCTGAGCCGGTGAGATTTGAACCGCTGACCTGCTGATCTAGCAGTAGCCTGCAGTGCTGCATTTAACCACTGCGCCACCTTGGCTCAAGGGATTATGGGGTCGTTAAAAGAGGATTATGACCTCGGGGGATGCTGCAGTAGTCGTAAGTGTTGAAAACACTCCTAAGTCACTTTTTTTTTCGGTGACGTCGTAACGTCAAATGGTCACTAATTGAACGTTTGTAAGTCGAGGACCGCCTGTCTTTGTCCTCCAGGTGGGGAGCCGCGTGGGGGTGAAGCGTTGCACTGACGACACCATGCATGTGCTGATTGACGGGGAGGACATGGGGCCAGCCGCCACTGGCGTGGCCAAGGTAAGAGACGTGGGGCTGTAAAACTGGGCGTCTCCCATCCCTTCGGGGTGCAAATGGAGGCAGCTGCTGTGTAGGGATGGAGGGAGGGAAAGAAGGATGGGAGGGAGGAAGAAGAAGAAGAAGGAAGGAAAATGAGGGAATGGGGATGAGAAGAAGGAAGGAGGGCGGGGAAGTAAAAAGGAAGGAAAGAATGAAAAAGAGAGGGAAAGAAAGATAAGGAAGGGTGGAAAAATAAAAATAAAGATAGAAGGAAGGAAAGAGAAAGAAAAGGAAGGAAGGAATGGAATGGAAAAGAGATAGAAGGAAGGGAAAAAGAGGAAAGAGAAAATAGAGAAAGGAAGGAAGGGGAAAAAGATAGAAGGAAGGAAAGAGAAAGAAAATGAAGGAATGGAATGGAAAAGAAAGATAGAAGGAAGGGAAAAAGAGAGGAAAGAGAAAATAGAGAAAGAAAGGAAGGGGGAAAAGATAGAAGGAAGGAAAGAGAAAGAAAATGAAGGAATGGAATGGAAAAGAAAGATAGAAGGAAGGGAAAAAGGAAAGAAAGAGAAAATAAAGATAAAGGAAGGAAGGAAAAGAAAGATAAAAGATGGAAGGAAAGAAAAAGAAAGATGGAAGAAAGGGAAAGTAAAAGAAAAATAGAATATTGAGGGAAAGAAAGATAGAAATAAAATAAAGATAGAGGAAAGAAGGAAGGGAAAGGACAAGAAAAATAGAAGAAGAGATGGAAGGGAAAAAGAGAAAGAGAAAATAAAAGAGGAAGGAAGGCAGGAAGGAAGGAAATGAAAAATAGATAAATGGGAGAACAGGAAAAAAGAGAGAAAAAAGGTTAAAAGCGATTCTATCACGAAATGCCTTCCTGGCTCTTTCTTTCTCTCCCTGTCCAGAAGATGGATGAAGGAAGGAAGGAAGGAAGGAAGGAAGGAAGGAAGGAAGGAAGGAAGGAAGGAAGGAAGGAAAGAGGGAGGGAGGGAGGAAGAAGGAAGGTAAGAAAACAGGAAGGAAATAGACGAAAGGAAGGAAAATATACAAGAAAGCAAAGTGATGGGAATGAGAAGAAGGAAGGGTGGGAAAGAGAAAGGAGGGAAGGAAAGGAAAAAAATAGAAGGAAAGATGGAAGGAAGGAAGAAAAAAGAGAAAGAAAGAGAAAGATGGGAAGGAAGGAAAAAGAGGGAAAGAAAATGAAAGGAAGGAAGGCAGGAAAAAAGATGAAAAAGAAAGATGGAAGGGAAAAAAGAAAAAGCTAGAAAAATAAAAGGAAGAGAAGGAAAAGAAACGGAAGGAAGAAAACTAGTTGTTGGTTAGAGGGGGATGAAGAAGGTTTAGAGCGATTCCATCACGAAACGCCTTCCTGGCTCTTTTCTTTCTCTCCCTGTCCAGAAAATGGATGAAGGAAGGAAGGAAAGAAATAAGAGGGAGGGAGGAAGAGAAAGGATGAGAGGGAGGGAGGAAGAAGAAGGAAGGTAAGAAAACAGGAAGGAAATAGACGGAAGGAAGGAAGGAAAATAAACAAGAAAGCAAGGCATGAGAAGAAGGAAGGGTGGGAAACGGAAAGGAGGGAAGGAAAGGGGAAAAAAATATAAGGAAAGATAGAAGGAAGGAAGGAAAAAGAGAAAGAAAGATAAGAAAGAAAGGAAGGAAAAAGAGAAAGAAAGATAAGGAAGGAAGGAAGGAAGAAGGAAAGAAAATGAAAAAGAAAGAAAAAGGAAGAGAAGAAAGATGGAAAGAAAGAAAAAGATAGAAAAATAGGAAGAGAAGGAAAAGAAACGGAAGGAAGATAAGAAAGATAGGAAGGAAAAAGAGAAAGAAAGATAAGAAAGAAAGATAGGAAGGAAGGAAGAAGAAGGAAAGAAAATGAAAAAGAAAAAAAGAAAAGATGAAAAAGAAAGATGGAAGGAAAGAAAGAAAAAGATAGAAAAATAAAAGGAAGAGAAGAAAAGGAAGAAAAGAAAGATGGAAGGAAGGAAAGAAAGAAAAAGATAGAAAAATAAAAGGAAGAGAAGGAAAAGAAACGGAAGGAAGATAAGAAAGATAGGAAGGAAGAAGGAAAGAAAATGAAAGGAAGGAAGGCAGGCAGGAAAAAAGATGAAAAAGAAAGATGGAGGGAAGGAAAGAAAAGAGAGAAGAAGGAAGAGAAGGAAAAGAAACGGAAAAAAGTAAACTAGTTGATGGTTAAGAGAGGGGATGAACGAGGTCGAAAACGGTTCCATCACGAAACGCCTTCCTGGCTCTTTTCTTTCTCTCCGTGCTCAGAAAATGGATGAAGGAAGGAAGGAAAGAAAGAAGAGGGAGGGAGGAAGAGAAAGGGGGGAAGAGGGAGGGATAAGAGAGGAGAGACCCCCTTGACCCTCTCTCTCTCTCTCTCTCGTCTCTCTCTCTCTCTCTCTCTCTCTCTCTCTCTCTCCTCCTGTGTCCAGAACGTCTTTGTGGTCCTGGATCTCTACGGCCGGGTCACCTCCGTCTCCATCGTCAGCTCCACCCTCCTGGAAGAGGCCGAGGGCACCCACCCCCCTTCGGTCGCCTCGGAGCCCTACAGCGAGGAGGAGGAGGAGCCCACCCCGGTCCGTACCCCCCCCCCACCTTCCCTCCCCATGCTCCACTGCCCAAGTGGGGCTGAGAAGCCCATCAGCTACAGCCGCCTGCCTCTTCCTCTGCGACAGTGATGGCCGACCCTTTTCTCGCGGGGGCGGGGGGGCAAAACGCCAGGGCACGCATGCCATATAGCCCACACGCATGACGGCACCCAGAATGCAAACTGTGCCCCCCCTCCCATGCGCATGGGCACACAAACCCCCCCCCCCCAATGTGTGCCACACTTCTTGCCTCCCAGCTGAGCTTGGTATTTTCTCCTGGGGAGGCCGTTTTCGCCCCCCCAGGCTCCAGAAACCCTCTGACTTGCACCTATGGGGTCTGCGTACGCGCACCGCTCACACCAATGAAGCTATGCGTGCGTGCGAGCCCCCACCTCCTCTGCGGAGGGTGCCTGCCACTGATAAACACAGACACCGGTCTGCGCCCCCACCGCCCAGTGGCCTGGGGGTCTTCCTGGTTGAACAGGCGCCTGGACCGGAACACCTCCAAGGTCCCTTCCCGCTCTGCTAATCTATCCTCCCAGATCAGTTAGCCGGTGGAACATCTGGCCACCAGAAGGTGCCTCCTGATTGGAAGCTTTATGGGAAGAGAGGGAGGCGTGTTTGTCTGGAATGGTTTAGGACAGTGACGGCGAACCGGAAGCCTCCGGAAGGCAAAAAAACGACCCTACGAGCAAGCCGGAAGTCCCGGTTTGCTCATAGCAGTGGTGGGGATTCAGCCGGTTCGTCCCGGTCCGTGAGAACCGGTTGGCAACTTTCTAAGCAGTTTGGTGAACTGGTTGTTGGAAGAAATCATTCGGGCAGAGAACCGGTTGTTCAATTATTTGAATCCCACCACTGGTTCACACGGCCGTTTTTTTGCACTCCGGAGCCTTCAGGGAACCTCTGGGGGGGGGACCTCGACGGGGGGGGGCTCTTTCCGCCCTCCCCAGGCTCCTATAAAGCCTCTGGAGCCTGGGGAGGGGGAAAAATGTCTTTAAAAAAGGCTGAACAAGTTCGCCGCACGTTCGCCATCCCGGGTTTAGGGTCTCCTGCCTGTGCAGGGGGGGCTGGACTAGAGGACCCCCAAGGGTCCCCTTCCGACTCTCGTCCTCGTCTCCCCCAGGGCGAGAACGAGCTGCCCTCGGCGGCGCCCTCCATGGAGTTCCTGGAAAACCACGGGAAGAACATCCTCCTGTCCAACGGGAACCTGACGGCCACCCGGGTCTCCAGCTATAACCAGGGCATCGTGGCGGTGGCCCAGCCTTTGCTACAGCAGCAGCTCTTCCAGGTGGGTGGGTGGGTGGGCATACGGGGAGGGGGTCTCTGGGCTCACCCCTCTTGGGGGGGGTTGCTTCCGTGGGAAGAACATTTTCCGGGGAGGGGGTCTCCCGCCTGGCGCCGACTTGGCCGTTGGGCCCACCTTCTCTGAGGAGGGCGGCATTGTGGCCCGCCAGCACCCAGCAGAGTCGGAGAGTTAGGAGATTGAGGAGGAAGATGGGCCAGTCCTGGAGTCTGGGGTAGGCTCGGACGAGGGCTCTGTGTTGGAGGCAGAGAGGGGGCCACGGCCGTATGCCAGTTCTCAGCTGCCTTCGGAGTCGGACATCAGTGAGGCAGAAGAACAGCTGGAGCCTGTTCCCAGTGTGCACATGCGCAGAGCTGCCAGTCGAAGGGAAGAGCTAAAGAACAGGGGTCGACTTGGGAATAAGGCCACAGGTGGACGGTGAATGGCCCCTCCCAGAGGGAATAAAAGAGGAGCGAAAGGGGAGTGGAGTTTGCAGGAGACCATTAGTTTGCTTAATTGGTTCGTGACTCTCCGAGACTCCTTGCCAAGTTTTGCAGATCTCGGCCTGGCAGCTCTCCAAGCCAGATGAGGTCTGTGACCGTAAATCCTCCCTTGAAAGACTTTGCTGGATGGGAAGGAGCAGAATTTATAAATTAATAAAAGGGGTTTTTGTCGGGACAAGGAGTCGGCTTCAGGCTCTCGGGAAGCCTCGGTCAGAAGAGGCGTAAACCGAATCCGCTTCTGAGGGCGAGGAGACCCCGGATGCCACGCTTTGGGGCAGGCACCAAGGCATGGGCAGAGTGCCGTCCGGGCGTCCTGGCCGGGAGCAGCCCTGCGCCAATCCCGTTGGTCAAAACTGCCCGTCCATCAGAGGGACGGACACGAGGGGCATGGAAGCTGGCTTGTGTCTTTATTTTCCAGCCTGATGGGTAGTCCTCGACTTACGACCGTCATGGAGCCCTCCCCATCCTGGTTGTAAGTCGGGACGGTCCTAAATCAGGTCCAGCATGGGAGCAACTGGATTTGACAAGCATTTTTGAGGCAGTCGCGAAGGGGAGATCTCCGTCGTTAATCGAATCGGTTGTTCACCCTGGGCTGGTTTCTCCTTCCCTCCCTCCCTTGCTTCGTCTCTATTCATTCCTTCTTTTCTTCCTTCTTTCTCTTCTTTCCACCTCCCTTCCTTCTCCTTCTCCCTTCATTCCTTCTTTTCTTCCCCCTTCTCCTTCTCCATTCCTTCTTTCTTTTCTTGATACCTCCTTTCTCCCTTCCTCTCTTTCTCTCCCTCCCTCCTTCCCTTTTCTTCCTTCCTCCTCTCTCCCTTTTTTCTCCTTCCCTCCCTTCATTTCATCCTTTCTTCCTTCTCCTTTCATTCCTTCTTTTCTTCTGTCTTTCTTTTCTTGCTTTCTTCCTCTCTCTCCCTTCCTTTTCTTCCTTCCTTAATCCTCACTCCCATCCTTTCTCTCCCTCCCTCTTTCCCTTCTTTTCTACCTCTTCTCCCTTTTTCCTTCCCTTCCTTCATCCTTTCCTCCTTCTCTTTTCATTCCTTCGTTTCTTCTGTCTTTCTTTTCTTGCTTCCTTTCTCTCTCTCTCCCTTCCTTTTCTTCCTTCCTTAATCCTCACCCCCATCCTTTCTCTCCCTCCCTCTTTCCCTTCTTTTCTTCCTCTTCTCCCTTTTTCCTTCCCTTCCTTCATCCTTTCCTCCTTTTCTTTTCATTCCTTCTTTTCTTCCGTCTTTCTTTTCTTGCTTCCTTTCTCTCTCTCTCCCTTCCTTTTCTTCCTTTCTCAATCCTCACTCCCATCCTTTCTCCCTCCCTCTTTCCCTTTTCTTCCTCTTCTCCCTTTTCCCTTCCTTCATTTCAACCTTCCCTCCTTCTCTTTTCATTCCTACTTTCCTTCCTTCCTTCCTCTCTCCCGTCTTTTCTCCCTTCCTTCATTCCTTCTTTCTTTTCCCTTCTTCCTCCCCCTCTCTTTCTCTCCCTCCCTTCTTTTCTTCCTCCTTCCCTTCCTTCATTTCTTGCTTCCTTCCTCTCTCTCTCTCCCTTCCTTCCCCCTCCTTCTCCTTCTATCCCTTCCTCCCTCCCTCCCTCCCTCAAATGCTCTGCTCGCGGGAGAGCAACAAGGCAGGAGGGGGGGGGCTCTCCATTGCTTTCCCCCCCCCACGGGATCCCCCCTTCTGACCTCCTGATGCTCTCCCCCCGCCTCCCCCTCTCCCCCAGTTCCAGATCGACTCCCTCAACCCCCAGTGGACCTCCTCCCTCTCGCTGGGGGTCATCGGCAGCTCCCCGGAGCGGCTCAACTTCCCGGCTACCGCCTGCTCCCTCAAGCGCTCGACTTGGCTACTGCAGCGGGACTCCGTCTTCCAGAACTGCCTCAAGGTGCGCCCGGGAGAGGGTAGGGGGGGGGGCTGTTTGGTTCGGGGGGGTGGGGGGGGAAACAGGCCTGGAATTGGGGAGCTGAGCCTTGGGGTTCGTGCCGCCCTCCCCTCTGCAGATCTGCGAGAACTACGGGCCCAACCTGGACACCTTCCCCGAGGGGACGGTGCTGGGGGTCCTGGTGGACGCCAGCGGGTGCCTTCACCTGTACATCAACGGCGTCGACCAGGGAGTGGCGGCCCAAGACATCCCCAGCCCTTGCTACGTCCTGCTGGACCTCTACGGCCAGTGCGAGCAGGTGAGGGCCCCTCCGGGAGGGAGGGAAGGTGGAGAGGAAGGAAGGGATAGAAGGAGGGAGGAAGGGAGAGAGAGAGGAAGGAAGGAAGAAAAGAAGAAAGGGAAAGGAGGAAAGGAGGAAAGGAAGGAAGGGAAGGAGGAAAAAGGGAGGAAGGAGGAAAGAAGAAAAGGGAGGAAAGGAAGGAAGAGATAGAAGGGGAAGGAGGGGGAAGGGAGAGAGAGAGGAAGCAAGAAAAGAAGGAAGGGAAGGGAAAGGAGGAAAGGATGAAATGAAGGAAGGGAAGGAGGAAAAAGGGAGGAAGGAGGAAGAAAGAAAAGGGAGGAAAGGAAAGGAAGGAAGAGATAGAAGGGGAAGGAGGGGGAAGGAAGGAAGAGGGGGGGAAGCAGGAAAAGAAGGAAGGGAAGGAAAAGGAGGAAAGGAGGAAATGAAGGAAGGGAAGGAGGAAAAGGGGAGGAAGGAGGAAGAAAGAAAAGGGAGGAAAGGAAAGGAAGGGATAGAAGGGGAAGGAGGGGGAAGGAAGGAAGGGAGAGAAAGAGAGGAAGGAAGCAAGAAAAGGAAGGGAAGGGAAAGGATGAAATGAAGGGAAGGAGGAGAAAGGGAGGAAGGAGGAAGGAAGAAAAGGGAAGAAAGGAAGGGATAGAAGGAGGGGAAGGGAGAGAGAGAGAGGAAGGAAGCAAGAAAAGGAAGGGAAGGGAAAGGAGGAAAAAGGGAGGAAGGAAGAAAAGGGAGAGAAGGAGGAAAGGAAGGAAGGGATAGGAGACGGAGGGGGAAGAAAGGAAGGGAGAGAGAGGGGAAAGGAAGTAAGAGAAGAAGGAAGGGAAGGGAAAGGAGGAAATGAAGGAAGGGAAGGAGGAAAAAGCGAGGAAGGAAGAAAAGGGAAGGAGGGAGGGAGAGAAAGGGAGAGGAGGAGGGAGGAAGAGGGGAGGTAATCCTGGACTGTACGACCCCCACCCCCAATGGCACCCCAAATTTCCCTGGACTAAGGGAGACATTTGCGGAGTGATTTTTGGCCTCCTGTTTTAATGGCCTTCCTCGTCACAGTCGTTAAATGAGGCAACCCCGTTTTTTGCCAGGTCACCATCTTGACCAACGAAACGCCTGCGGTGGGAGCGGAGGGCACGGACCCCCAAGGACAGGGGGGCATGGAGAAGGCCGACATGGTGGACGGTGAGCCGGGGGGGGGGGAGTGTCTTCCGTTTTCCCCTTTCACGACAGATATTAACGGAGTTGGAAGGGACCTCGTGGGTCATCTAGTCCAAGCTTTCCCCGCCGAAGGAGGAGACCCTACCCCATTCCTGAAAGGAAGGAAGGAAGGAAGGAAGGGAATAACAAGAGTTGGAAGGGACCTTGGAGGTCATGTAGTCCAACCCCACCCTGCCCTACATCAATAAACCTTATAACATTTCAGGAAGGGAGGGAGGGAGAGAGAGAGAGAGAAGAAAAAGAAAGAGAGAAAGAAAGAAGGAAGGAAGGAAGGAAAGAATAACAAAATTGTAAGGGACCTTGGAGGTCATCTAGTCCAACCCCTCCCCGCCCTACATCAATAAACCTTACACCATTTCAGGAAGGGAGGGGGAGAGAGAGAGAAGAAAAGAAAAAGAAAGAAAGAAAGAAAGAAAGAGAAAGAAAGAAAGAAAGAAAGAAAGAAAGAAAGAAAGAAAGAAAGAAAGAAAGAAAGAAAGAAAGAAAGAACGAACAGAATTGGAAGGGACCTTGGAGGTCATCTAGTCCAACCCTTCCCCACCCTACATCAATAAACCCTGCACCATTTCAGGAAGGGCGGGGGGAGAGGGAGAAAGAAAGGAAAGAAAGAAAGAAAGAAAGAACAGAGTAACAGAATTGGAAGGGACCTTAGAGGTCATCTAGTCTAACCCCTCCCTGCCCTACATCAATAAACCCTACACCATTTCAGGGAGGGAGGGGGGAGAGGGAGAAAGAAAGGAAAGAAAAAGAAAGAAAGAAAGAAAGAAAGAAGAAAGAAAAAGAAAGAAAGAAAGAAAGAACAGAGTAACAGAATTGGAAGGGACTGTGGAGGTCATCTAGTCCAACCCCTCCCTGCCCTACATCAATAAACCCTACACCATTTCAGGGAGGGAAGGTGTGGGAGAAAGAAAGGAAAGAAAGAATGAACAGAAAACAGAATTGGAAGGGACCTTGCAGGTCATCTATTCTGCAGGGGACCCTACACCATTTCTGGAAGGAAGGAAGGAAGGAAGGAAGGAAGGAAGGAAGGAAGGGAGGGAGGGAGGGTGGGAGGAAGGAAGATAGGAAGAAAAAATGGGAAGGAAGGAAGAGGATAACAGAGTCGGAAAGGAATCCGGGAGATCCTCACCGAGCAGGAAACCATCCACCCGTCATGGTGAAGCTAAAGCACGCGTGCCCAAAGTAGCACACACAGCCATGTTGCCTGGCACACGCCACCTCCCCCCGTTGCTCTTCCGGGTTCCACCCATGGGCGCCCAGGGATCAGCTGCCAACTTTGCACGCCCTGCAATGCCAGAAACCGGACAACCCCCCCCCCCCATCCCCTCCTCACCTGCAACCTCCAAAGGGTAACTTCTCCCTTCTCGGCTTCTAAAGAAACTCGGTTTGTTCCTGGCGGTCGCACCGTCATCTCGCGGGCTCCATCGTTTGGCGGGAGGGTGTCTTTAAACGAGGCGGCCTTTGCCTCTTCGGGGTCCTTGAGCCTTTCCTCCCCGCCAGGCATCAAGGAGAGCGTGTGCTGGATGCCCCCCGTGGAAATCAACCCCGCCAAGGTCTGCGAGTACCACTCCCTCTGCGCCCGCTTCAAGGACCTCCTCCTCCTGCCAGGTGAGAGAGAGAGAGAGAGAGCGTTCTGCTCCGCGGGAATAGGGGTGGGGGGGGGCGCCGTTTCAGCCAGTCCTCGACTTACGGCCACTCTTCCATCACTAAGCGAGTCGGCGGTTGTCTCGTTCTGCCTCGTTCCTTGGCACGGCTGTTAAGTCAGTCGCCCGGTCGTTCAGCACATCTGGCTCCCCCCCTGCATGGACTGGGCTGGTCGGAAGGAACGCCCAAGGGGGATAGTAGCATCATCCCCGGGGCCGCTCCGACCGTCGTAAGTGCGTGCCAATTGCCTGAGTTTTGATCCCGTGACCTTAGGGATGCTGCAGTGGTCTTAAGTGTGAGAATTGGTCGTAAGTCTCTTTTTTTTTCCCCAGTGCGGTCACTCAGGGGATGGTCGTAAGTCGAGGACTGGCTGTAAACAAATTAAATAGCATTGATTCAGCTTTTTTCCGGTGACATCCATGTGACTCCCCTCTCCCCAGAGCAGGGAGGCAGGGGATATTGGGGGGGTCCCCCGCCCCTCTTTTTAAGGGGCTCCATCTGGTGGAAGGGCCTTCTCCACGGTGGCTCCCCTCCCTGTGGAACGCCAGCCCTGCGGAGATGCCATTGGCTCCCACTTTGACAGTCTCTTCAAAAGGCCCCAAGCCACGATTTTGCCCAGGGGCCTGGGGGACACCCCCACACACACGCCAAGAGGGGTACAGAGCCCTTGGGATGGTTTGGTTGTGGGGAGGGGCTGGGCGGGGGGAGATTCGTTGGGGTTCTTAACCTGAGGTTTAACTTCTGTAAAGCCCTCGGTTGTCTAAATAGAGGGATATCGTGAGGATTGGATGGATGATGGGTGGATGGATAGACAGACAGACACGGTGATTGGGAGGGAGGGAGGGAGGGAGGGAGGGAGGGAGGGAGGGATAGACAGACAGGTAGATCTTTTTTTTCAAATAGGTAGGTAGATTATAGACAGATGCAGATAATATGAGATAGATGATAGATATGGACGGATGGATAGATCTTTTCTTGAAATGGTAAGACGGACAGACAGATAATACGAGGGAGGGAGGGGAGGAGAGAGAGATACTGGGAGACAGAGACATAATAGGTTATTAGAGAAATGATGGTGATATAGATGAGAAAAAAGAGAAGATGATGGATGGATGGATGGATGGATGGATGGATGGATGGATGGACGGACAGATCGACAGAAGGACAGATATAGATACAGACAGAGACAGATAGATGGGAGAGAGAGATAGGGATATATAGAGATAGGTAGAGAGAGAGATGATAGGATGGATGGATGGATGGATGGATGGATGGACGGACAGATGGACAGATATAGATACAGAGAAATAGATGAGAGAGAGATACGGATGGATAGATAGATAGATAGATAGATAGATAGATAGATAGATAGATAGATAGATAGATAGATAGATAGATAATAGATAGATAGATAGATAGATAGATAGATAGAGATAGATAGATAGATAGATAGATAGATAGATAGATAGATAGATAGATAGATGATAGATAGATATTTGAGAGATAGATGAGAGAGAGAGATGAGAGGGAGATGATAGATTAGATAGAGATGGATGGATGGATGGATGGATGGATGGATAGATGGATTGATAGATAAATGGACAGAGATAGATAAGACAGATGAGAGATAGAGAGATGATAGATAGAGAGGGATGGATGGATGGATAGATAGATGAGAGATGGATGGATGGATGGATGGATGGATGGATAGATAAGACAGAGAGAGATGAGAGAGAGATGAGAGATTAGATAGAGAGGGATGGATGGATAGATAGATAGATGGACAGATAGATAAGACAGAGAGAGATGAGAGATAGAGAGAGATGATAGATTAGATAGAGAGGGATGGATGGATAGATAGATGGATGGACAGATAGATAAGACAGAGAGAGATGAGAGATAGAGAGAGATGATAGATTAGATAGAGAGGGATGGATGGATAGATAGATGGACAGATAGATAAGACAGAGAGAGATGAGAGATAGAGAGAGATGATAGATTAGATAGAGAGGGATGGATGGATGGATAGATAGATGAGAGATGGATGGATGGATAGATAAGACAGAGATAGATGATAGATTAGAGAGGGATGGATGGATGGATAGATAGATAAGACAGAGAGAGATGAGAGAGAGATGATAGATTAGATAGAGAGGGATGGATGGATGGATAGATAGATGAGAGAGAGAGATAAATGAGATATGGATGGATGGATGGATAGATAGATAGATGAGAGAGAGAGAGAGAGATGGAGATAGATAGATATAGATACATAATGAGAGAGATAAATAAGATGTGGATGGATGGATGAAATATATACATACATACATACATACATACATACATACATACATAAATACATACATACATATATATATATATATATATATATATATATGTTTTTTTATTTGTGCTGATAAATAAAATAAATAAAATTTGTGCTGATAAATCAGCACAAATAAAAAAAAACACAAATATAGGCAACAGTAAAAATCTTGGGTTTCTGTCGTGATGGACTCTTGTGATGAGCCGAAGGACAGATGATGGAAGCAGTTAGCTTCCTCCCATAATTGGGGCTTACCAGGGGTTGTAAAAAATCTAATAGATATATATATATATATATATATATATATATGGAGGGAGGGAAGGAGGGAGGGAGAGAGAAAGAGAGAGAGAGATAAAAAAGGGTTTTTTTGTGTGTTTTTCATGATTCCGAAGTGGGGCTTTCTATCTTTGTAACCTGCTAAAATAATCTTCATTTGAAGTCATAGAATGGAATGGGAAAAAGACCCCCCCAGATCCCACGCGAACAAATCCCAATGAATTCAGCTCTGACAGCCGGGACCCCCGTTTCCCTGCGCACGGCCTCCGGGCGGCCTTCCTAACCGTGTCCTTCTGTTTCCCCCCCCCCACCCCAAAACCCTCCCCAGATGCCTACTTCACGGAAGACCCCAAGCGGAGCCTTTGCTACTGCGAGTCGTGCCACAAGCTGCGAGGGGACGAGGCCTACTACAAGCGGGGGGAGCCCCCCCGGGACTACGCCTTGCCTTTCGGGTGGTGCCGCTTCAGCCTCAGGTACCTTTGGGCGCTGGAGGCGGTCCTCGACTTCATTTAGTGACCGTTCCGAGTTCCAAAGAGCGTCCAAAAATTAAATCAGAGTCCGAGGCGGAGGATTCCTCAAAGTTGCCATTGGTGAAGAGAGCCACGTTGGCACATTTGGGGAAACCCGAATCTGGGAGCTTCCCGGTTTCCCCCCCCCCAGTTGGAAGTTGAAGATCTTGCCCCCCACCCACCCACAAGTCTATCCCATGGTCCAATCTCCCACTGCCACAAAGACAGAATCCCCCCCATCCAGTTCCGGCCAAGTGCAGAGGTAGAAAGAATAAAAGATGACCTTGGCTTTCTAGAAAGAATGTTGTTATGGCTACTTAGCATCTAACTCCGTACAATCCCATTTTCCCACCATAGAAAATGCACAGTAGAATAATAGACAGTGTGGCTGGCTTAACGTCCAAAAGAAAAGATGGCCGCAGGCCAGGCATGACCCCAGCCATGCAGAAAGTGACTCGGGACCCTTTTTCACACTTAACGACCATCCTTCCCCCCGTGGTCACGTGGTTTACGTTTGGATGCTTGACAGCCGAGTCACATTTGCGACGGTCGCCCTGTCCCGCGATTCCCCTTTTGTGACCTTCTGACAAGCAGCGTGGTAGACAAGTTCGCTTAACGACCGTGCAACCCACTTAGCAACCCACAGTGATTCGCTTAACCACAGTGGCAAGAAAGGTCGTAAAGTGGAGCGAATGGACTCGGCTTAGCAGGAGTCCCAGGAGGCCGATCACTTGCCGGGATTTGTGTAACGGCCAAGGCGAGACATGTTGTAAAATGGGACGGAACTGAACAACTGTCTCGCTTAGTGATGGAAATTTTGTAGTGGTCATAAGTCGAGGACTACCTGTGTGAAGGTGAGGCTGTTGCAGGCCTCGTTCGGGGAGGGGGTTTCCTTCCACCTGACTCCTGGACCCTCCGGACTTCCTCCCACCCACCCATTTCTTGTAGAATAAACCCGCGTCTGGATGTGGCCAGCACCTCCAAGAAGTGGCACATGGCCTACCATGGGACGAGCATCGGAGCCGTGCGCCGCATGTTGGATCAAGGGGAACTTGTGCCTGGTAAGTGAAGGGACCAGTCTAGGAACCGGGAGGGTGGGAGTTCTAGTATTGCCTTCGGCATGAAGCCAGCCGGGTGATCTCGAGCCAACCGATCTCCCGCAGCCCTCAAAAAGACGCAGTGGCAAACTAGGAGGCTGGGCGTTCCAGTACTGCCTTTCTCTTGGGGAGAAAGCTGCAGGGACGGTCAAGAAAAGGGAGGGAACCTTTTTCTAAAATTACATCTAGTATTAAGGGTCCCCAAAAGAGGAGGGCGGAGGGTTGAGCTAGAAGACTTGGGGGGGGGCTCCATGGGGTGCTGGGAGGAACCCTCACCCTCAAAAGAGCAAGAGAGTTTGCTCTCTTTGGGGACTGGCTCTGCCCCCCAACACACTTCCCCCCCTGCATGTAACGTGGGTCAACCCCGCTTCCCCCACAGGGAGCACGTCGATCCTGAGCTGCCGTCCGGTGAAGGCCGACCCGCAGGGAGGGGGCACCGGCAGCGGCCCCAACGGGGTCTATCTGGAGGCGGAGGAAAACAGCGTCCAGGGGCGCGAGGAAGCCCACCACGTCGTCCTGTCGCCCACCCTGCGCTATGCGGGACTGGAGCCTTTTGCCACCAAAGTGCAGTAAGTCTTGCGGGCGGGGCGGCGGGGGGTAGCGGGAGGTGTCTGATTGGGACGTGGGGAGGGGGGGGAACCTGCAGGATGGGTTCAAAAAAAGTCAAAATGGCAGCCAAGGCGGTATGATCAGTTGCAAAAGTGTTTTTTTCATGCACATACGTGCATTTTAAACTCCATAAGCATTTGATTAAAAATAAATTTGATAAACATTTTAAAAATAAATTTGATAAACATTTTTTAAAAAAAATGATTTAAATTTTAAAAAATCCAATTTACATTTTTAAAAATCCAATTTACATTTTAATAAATCCGATTTAAATGTTAAAAAGTCCGATTTACATTTTAAAAAGTCCGATTTACATTTTAAAAAATCCGATTTAAATATTAAAAAGTCCGATTTACATTTTAAAAAATCCAATTTAAATGTTAAAAAGTCCAATTTACATTTTTAAAAATCCAATTTACATT
>NW_028261384.1:141739576-141742030 GCF_051295495.1 Thamnophis sirtalis | reverse complement strand
CCACCCCGAAAATAATATTAGGGTCCCCCACCCCTGCAATGGGAGCATCTAGACCACCCCCTACCCTGCATTTCCAGGTATTGATGGGAAGGGGCTGCAACTAACTTCCTCGGAAGTTTCCCCCCCCCAATCTCGCTTTCCCACCTCCCCCCTTTCACTGAGCCAGACTCGGTGTTCTGCTCCCCCCTCCTGTCCTACCTCACAAGAGTGTTGTTGGGGCAGGAAGGAAGGAGGAAAAGAAGGAAGGATGGAAGGAGAAAATGAAGGGGAGGAAAAGAAGGAAGGAAGGAGAAAAGGAAGGGAGGAGGGAAAGAAAGGGAGGGGATGGAAGAAAAGGAAGGAAGCAGGAAAAGGAAGGAAGGAAAAGAAAGAAGGGAGGAGGAAGAAAGGGAAAAAAGGAAGGATGGAAGGAGAAGAGGAAGAAGGGGAGGAAAAGAAGGAAGGAAGCAGGAAAAGGAAGGGAGGAGGGAAAGAAGGAAGGATGGAAGGAGAAAAAGGAAGGAGGGAAAGAAGGAAGGATGGAAGGAGGAAAAGGAAGGAAAAGAAGGAAGGAAGCAGGAAAAGGAAGGGAGGAGGGAGGGAAAGAAGGAAGGATGGAAGGAGAAAAGGAAGGGGAGGAAAAGGAAGAATGGAAGGAGGAAAAGAAGGAAAGAAGCAGGAAAAGGAAGGGAGGAGTGAAGGAAGGAGGAAAAGAAGGAAGAATGGAAGGAGAAAAAAGAGGAAAAGAAGGAAGGAAGCAGGAAAAGGGACGGAAGGAAGGAGGGAAAGAAGGAAGGATGGAAGGAGAAAAAGGAAGGAGGGAAAGAAGGAAGGGATGGAAGAAAAGGAAGGAAGGGGGAAAAGAAGGAAGGATGGAGGAGAAAAAAGGAGGAAAAGAAGGAAGGAAGGAAGGAGAAAAGGAAGAGGAAAGAAGGAAGGGATCAGGAGGAAAAGAAGGAAGGAGAAAAGGAAGGATGGAAGGAGGTAAAGAAGAAAGGAGGAAGGAGGGAAAGAAGGAAGGGATGGAAGAAAGGAAGGAAGGGATGGAAGAAAAGGAAGGAAGGAGGGAAAGAAGGGAGGGGATTTTTTTCTCTGCTGGAGAGAAGAAGGCAGCAAGAGAGGGTGGAGGAAGCCACGCCCCACCGCCCGCCTATTTGCATCCAGTCCCCGCCCCTTTCTCATTCCCGCCGGCGCCTGCAGGGGTTCTGCTGCGTAGGACGACCCGGAAGCGGAAGCGCCTCGGCGGAAGTGAGTCCGGGTAGAGGCGGCGTCTCTGTCCGCCGTACCTGCCGTCGCCTTAGCCTCCCCCCGGGGGTCTCCGGGCGCCGCGAGGATTGCGACCGCCGCCATGCCGGCCCTGCTGGAGCGCCCGAAGCTGAGCTCGGCCATGGCCCGCGCCCTCCACCGGCACGTCATGGTGGAGAGGGAGAGGAAGCGGCAGGGTGAGAGAGGACCCCCCCCCAACGCCCCCCTCCCCCCCCACTTCCTCCCCTCCCCACTTGCAACACCCCCAACTTCCAGACACCCCCCCACACATAGAGACCCTTCCCACATTTCTAGCCCCCCCTCTGCCTTTGCAGACCCCCCCACACTTATACACCCCCCACCTTCAAACCCCCCCACTTTCCCCCTCCTTTACAATACCCCCAACTTCCAGACACCCCCCCCACACACACACACACTTCCACTCCCCACATTTCTAACCCTTCCCCGCATTTGCAGACCCCCCCCCCCAATATTTCCTGAAATCCCCCTAGGCTTCCAGACTTCCATGCCCCCCCCCCACAACAAGAGAAAGCGGCAGGTTGAGGCAGACATTGTGGGGAGAACCCCCCACACACAACCAGAGCTCCCCCTCCCTTTCCAGCCCCCCCCTTGAGACCCCCCCTCCTCCTGCACCCTCCCCTCTTGCAGGAAACCCCCCCCCCCACATTTACAGGCATGCCCTCATTTCCAGTCCCCCCCCCGCCCTTGAAGAAGCCCCCTCCTCCACATTCCTCCTTTTCAGCCTCCCTCCCCCCTTGAGACCCCCCCCTCCTCCTGCACCCTTCCCTCTTGCAGGAACCCCCCACATTTACAGGCACGCCCTTATTTCCAGTCTCCCCCCCCCCCGTCCTTGAAGAAGCCCCCTCCTCCACATTCCTCATTTCCAGTCCCTCCCCCACCTTGAAGAAGCCCCCTCCTCCACATTCCTCCTTTCAGCCCCCCTCCCCCCCTTGAGAGCCCCCCCTCCTCCTGCACCCTCCCCTCTTGCAGGAACCCCCACCACCACATTTACAGGCACGCCCTCATTTCCAGTCCCCCCCACCGCCCTTGAAGAAGCCCCCTCCTCCACATTCCTCCTTTTCAGCCCCCCTCCCCCATTGGAGACCTCCCCCCCCCACTTCCAGACCCCCCCCTATTTCCTGACCTGCCCGGACTTCCACACACACCTCCCAGGCCTCTACACTTTCAGTCCCCTAACATTTCCAGGGG